>NC_142692.1:46902230-47205260 GCF_029641045.1 Salvia hispanica | reverse complement strand
TTTAGAAAATCAAACGTGTAATTTTAGTACTCCTACTTACGTAGTTACATACTCCCCTTTACCGACTAAAGTATTGTTTAGTGATTAAATTAAGAGGAAATAAAATATAAGAGATTAAAAAATATAAGAGATAAAAAGATATTGACATCCTGGCTTCGTGCTAGGAGCATTTCCAATCATTACATTAAACTCAAACCCATTTTAGTGTAAATGTTACACTAAAGATTGATTTTGTTCCAACCATTTACACTAAACTCAAACCCAAAAGAATATTCCCCATTCACTAATTTTTTATACTTTTCAATCATATCTACATATTTTCTCTAAATTACACACTAACCCATGACACTTTGTCAATATCTTAAATTAAATTAAATAATACTCCGTAAGATAAGATTTATTAATTAATATAACTAAATATGAAATCTATTATTTATTAAATAGTAAATTATAAAATTTAGAAAATTCAAATACAATAAAAATACTATAAAAACTTATGTATTTGACTTATGTTTTTCTATTTTAAAATTTCCATATTATTTTAATTACTAATGTTTAACTATTTTTTGTTATATTTGATAGCATATTTGGTTTGAATAGTATTAATTAACTAATAAAATAGTTGATTTCATAGATTTAATTACTAATGTGCGTATAGTATTTAATTAACTAATAAAATAATTGATTCCATAGATTTATATATACCGTCAGTTATTTAATCTATCTAGTATAACATTTGATTTTGTATCGAAATAAAGTAACGGCTCGTGTTAGTAAAATAATAATACAGTAGATTTTTTTTCCAATTATGTTGAATAATATAATACTAATATGGGCCACCCCTCTATTTAATAACTAATCAAAATATTAATAAGATTAGAATAGGTTATTATTTCACAGTCTTCTTTTCTAAGCCGTTGCATTTTCTCTGTAAGTTTTTCAATCTTTGTATTTTAATTTCTCTTCCTTCCTTCTCTTCTTCTATTTTGATACATATGAATTGATTTGGACTTAAATGCAATAACTCAAACTATAAAGAGTGTTTTTGGTATACTTTTAGTGCAAATCTAAAAATAAATATTTTTTCTTCAAAAATCTATAATTGGATTGGTTTTGCAGTATTGTTGGAGGCATTATTCTACTGCATTTTAGGTTTTGCAGTACTACTGAAGATGGTCTAAGATGTTAGTGAATCCAAAAAATTATCTCAAAAATCTGCTACTTATAATAATTTTTAAATTATATTTCTTAAGTAGCATCACTATTTCATTAAATTGGTAATCGAATGTGGTATTACATTTCATATGGTATAACTATATCTATTAAATATTTCATTAAGACTCATTTCTTAATACTACACATTCGTGTGGATATAGAAAATATAAAATGAAGACATATTATGTTATAAAAGTGATTTTGTTGAATTTTGACTAGTTATAAGCTAGTTACAAATTAAACCCAAACTTGAGCACTAGTCATGGATCCAAAATATTGGCTTAGGATGAACAACAAGAGGATGAGAGGAAGACAAGTAAATATATTTTCAAATCATAACTAGCCAATAATGTTTCTCTTCCTTTGGGCTTTAGATTTCCTTGAAGGCCCGTTTAAAATGATGGAATCATACACCGATATGTGTAATGAAGAACAAATAATTTGCCCCTCAATTTATAGTGAGTATTCTTGGAATAAAAGATATGCATATGTAGAGGCAAGATGTGACGTTCCACGTAATTGAAATCCAAACATCTGAAACACTGTGCCCGACTTAAATAATAAACATGAAATTAGCCGATAGAGGATAAAGTAGCATTAATTATATTGGACCCAACAACAACAGAGTACAGTAGTATATACTCACATGAGTATAATAGTATATATAGTAGTATAGTATAGGTGTAATTAAAAAAAGGATTTGACGCACCACCATTATCTGTCCGAGTATTTGTCCCTACTCTTTTAGCTGTCACTACGCCCACATTTGATTTCACCCAAATTTAGAATCCTCATATTTTCAACTCCACACTCTTTTTTTCGAGCAACTTAGGTGGCGGAGGCCCAGCGGGGGACATTTCTCATCTATATACACTTCATCTTTGCCAATTTCCTCTATATTCTTTCTTCACAATTGTACTCCCAATTTCCCACTAGTAAGGTTTCATAACCAATAAGTCATTTCTATAATCGGTTTTTAGTTAGTACTCCTAATTAGCTGCTCTCAGTGCTTATTTCCAGTTTTTGTATTTATATACATGCAAAAAAAAAAACACTTAATTTTTAAGCAGTTAGTACTAAAGTATGAATTGTAAAAATTTATGTAAAAAACTTAAAATTACATCATTAAAAAAAAAGTTAATCATGGCACTAGAGTAATAACAAATGTTTTGTGTTGCTCGATCTCTCCTTGCTGAGATCTGGCACATCTCTAAGCAGCCATTAGGCCCATTACCCTATATTTTCGGTTGACGAAGTTGAAGAAGCGGTCTTTGTCTTATGACCTATTGGATGACTTCTACTTGTTGTTTGACTCACCTCCACGTCTTTAGGTGTGTATTTTTGAAGCACTCATCGATCTCTTCCCTCTGCTACCCGAATTGAGCTCCCCATAATTCTCACAGTGATAAACCTTCGTTAGGGGTGAAGTCAGAATTTGATATTAAGAGGGGCAAAAATATATTATAAACAAATTTGAAGTATTGAGAAGAGGTATTTAAAGAAGAATGACAAATAAATTGAGATAAATTTTTGAGGGGGCATTTATTACAAAATTTTTGCAGTAACCATATATGCTGTTGTTTCTATATAAAAACGCAAAAATAAATTTAAATTTGCAATATATTGATAAATCATAGGAATCTAAATTGCATTACAAAGACGACGTGTTTGCATCGCATGGTAATTGGTAAAAGGGCATAACACAAATAATCAACCAATTTTATTATGGGAAACCCAATATTTTAGGCTAGATATTAACACATTTAATATAACTCTGCAAACTGTTTGATTGCATTTCAAATTTGCCTCCGTCTCAATATTCATTTGTTGCAATGCAAGATGAATACTTCCTCGTCCTATTCAATTATTTAGAAATATATTTATTTCACTCTAATTAACACATTTTTAAAATATAGTATATCATTTATTTTATTTTCACTTAACTCACAAATTAAAACTTAAAAAATTTAGAATTGCATAGAAACATTCCACTTAAAATGGAACATAGAGTCTAATAGAACAATGGACAATCTTGTACAAAATCCAACCTTCGATAACCTTGTTGATCTTTCATTTTCAATTTAAAGGGATTTGGAGCTTCATTCCAAAATATGAATTTTATTGTCTATTTAGGATTCTACGCATATTGACAGCATAGAGACAGAACTCTTCCAATTTCAGTAAAACCAAATAAATAAATATATATAAATGATTCCCAAAAAGAAACAGCTATAGCATGGAAGGCTTCCTATCTTGCGCCTCATCCCAAGTGTCTCCGGCCGCTCTCACCGGCGCAAAGGGAGCGGCAGGCGGCGGCATGTGATGAAGGCGGCTGAAGAAGGCGGAGAAGCCATCGGAGGGGGCTTCACCGGCCGGCATTCCCAGCCCAAGGAAATCAAGAGTGGTGGGCGGGCTTATCATGAGGTCAGTAAAACCGGAGGAGAGGCCGAGGCCGAGGCCGGATGCCAAGGAGCTGCTTTCGAGCTTGATGCAGTCGTTGTCGGGCGTTGGAGAGTCGGACGGGGTCGGGCCCGATAGCCAGAGGCCGTGGAGGAGGGAGGATTTGGAGGAGGTGGAGCCCATCTGCGCCGCTTTCTGGAGCAATGCGGTGGCGGAGAGAGCCGGCTGGTGCGCG
The DNA here is from genome assembly GCF_029641045.1 of Salvia hispanica. Taxonomy (NCBI): domain Eukaryota; kingdom Viridiplantae; phylum Streptophyta; class Magnoliopsida; order Lamiales; family Lamiaceae; genus Salvia; species Salvia hispanica. The sequence continues at coordinate 47,201,410 of NC_142692.1, read as the reverse complement.
GCGGCGTAGTGTGATCGTGGGGGGTTTTGTGATGGGGATTGGAAGAGGGATGATAGTGAGAGTGATATAGCTGGTGATGAGAAGGCTGGTGGTGTTGATGCGTTTAGCATAATAGGCATAACGCCTCCGTTTGGGGGAATGTGGCTGCTCGAGGCGGATGAGCTGCTTGGGACGGCGGCGGCGGTGGATGGCGGTGGTTGTAAGTGGATTGTCTGATGATTCTCCGGCAATCCAGCTGGTGGTGTAAAGAGATGGAAAAGATTAGGGATAAAACAAGAAAAGCAGAAGGGCTTTTTTGAAAAGAAATCATATGCTAAGTTAAAAGTAAAATTGGGAGGAAAAGCAGTGCAATCAAGCACCTACTTTCAGTCATGATTTCTAACCCCTCACTGAGATCCCTGAGATGAATCATCTCTCTCTCCAAAAATTAAAAGTAACAAAATCATGGAAAATGCTGACATTATTGATTAATTAAGCAGCCATAATTAAGAATTCACCGGAACTTTGTATGGACAGCACCGGAGACAGCACTCGAGTAGACGGAGTCAGCGGCGGTTGCGGCGGACTGGAAGCAGCAGGAGGCGGTGGCGAGGGCTCAACATCTCCGCCGCCTTTTATGTCAGGCTGCGGACGGCTAATCTCCTGCGCCAACGCATCGCAAAACGCCCTATGCGTGATAAAACTATCCCTCCTATTCCCCCAAAATAAACAAAAAAAAAAATGTTACTCAAATCACAAAATTCAAATGCGAGAGAGAAAAAAAAATTGAAAAAAAAATGATTGACCTCGAAAACAAAGTGCCGCAGTCGCAACGGTATTCCCGAGAGCCGCAAGTTTTCATGTGCGCCTTGCAATCGGACTGGACGGCGTATTTCTTGGAGCAGCGCTCGCATTTGTACTTCTTCTCGCCGTGTTTCCGGCAGAAGTGCTTTTTTATCCCGGTGAGGTCGCCGAGCGCCCTCGTCGGCTCGTGGTGGACGCAAGTCGTCTCCGGGCACACGTACACGCGCTTCCGCACCTCCTTGCTCGTGCGCTGCCTCAGCTTCCACGGCAGGTTGTGGCCGCGCCGGTGCAGCTGCAGATTCTGGTCGCGCTGGAAGCCTTTGCTGCAGATCTCGCACACGAATCTATTCGTCGCCAGCAGCGTCTTCGGCGACAACGCGATCACCTCCGAATCCGGATCTGCCGCATTCAACACCAAAAAATAAATAAATAAAATCATTGAGTTAATTAATTAACGAGATGAGATTTTCATTGATTTTTGGTACCAGGCATTCCAGGAAGGTTCCGCTTCCTCTTCAGCGGTGGAGCTGCTTCCGCCAGCTGCTCCGATTTCGCTCCGTTCCGAGTCGGTGATGAAATTATCTCCATTTCTACCATGGAATTCCGAAATCAGTCGTTGAAACTTCCCAAGTGGAAAGAGAGAGGAAAGAGGATTGACAATTGAGGTGTTTGGAGGTGAGGAAGCCGCCACCCTCGACGACCAGCATCAAATGTTCACACACGACGGTACTTGTTTTGTACGTGTATAATTCTAGAGAGAGAGAGACAAAAAGATGGATTTAAACTGAATTTATTAATGCATAATTGGGAAAAGAAGCTGTGTGTAAACTCATCACTAAACAAGGTCTAAAATCGCTCCGGATAAGCGTGGTGGGTAACCATGGTTAAAGCTAGTTAACCGCGGTTTACAGCTTCTTCTTCGGGCTGAAGCAATCAAGTCTCAGTGGAGTGAATCGGACCGTCCACGTGGCGGAATCTGCAGGGTCTGAGATTTGTCGGGGGGAACTCACTGGGTTCTGCCAAATTGGGTTGTCGTTTAGTGCTCCTTTGGGATTTGAACCACATTGTATAGGGAGAATTTTATTCAAAACCTCAAAATTTCTCAATAAAATCTCACATCTACCCACACTTCCATTTTTGTTTCAACCCCTAAAAATACACCAACGACAAGTTAAAATAAAAAATAATTGGATATATTGTGACAACGACTGTAAATGCAGTGATACTCATTTTAGTCGTATATTTATTTAGATTTTAATAAATTAATTACGTTGTGTTGTGTTGTGTGATTTTATTGACTTTGACGCCACCACGGTCGCCGCCTCCCTGGTCGGTAGTCGTCCGGCTCCTTACCCTAAAACTCTGGCCTTCATTTTTTGGTAATTGCCACCAAAAAATTGTCGAAGTTCATTGAAGATTGGAAAAACAAAGAAAAACGTGAGAAGAATGACTTTATTACATTTTTTAAACATGCATGCATCAAAATTTAAATATGTATAAAATCAAAATAAACATTTTTCTCTGAAGAATCAAACCAATTAATGAAAACATATGTTAAAATATGATATGCACGTTTCTCTCTTTCCCTCGTTCCTACGTATCTTCTTTTCCTAACTCGAAACTTCGTCAAATCAATCTCAAATGTTAATCATTTTCTTTCTTTCTTAATTACTAATTCGTTGTTTTATGTAAAATACGAAGTTATAAGAAAGCAATAAATGCATAATTAAAAATGTATGACTAGTTCAGTCATTTTTATGCATTTTTGCATCATTCATACTCCTCACTTCTCCTTTATCACTGAAATAAGGAATTGCTAATGCAATTTCTTACGTAGTTAATTCTCTCAACTTTTTGCCTTGAATTTCATTAAGATTTCGCACGTCTTCAATATGTTATAAAAATCAACCGCTTCACATATGCTAATAATAATTATACGATTCATTAACCTTACAAGAGAAAAAGAAGATATGGATATAACTACTATCCATGACCTCTTTTTCTCTTGTAAGATTAATGAGCAATTGCATAGCAATTATTAGCGTACGCTGAAACAGTTGATTTTTGCAACATCTTAGAGATGGGGGAAATTTCAAATGAAATTCAAGGGAAGAAGTTGAGAGAATTAACTACTCCTATCAAAAAATTGCATTAGCAATCCGTTATTTCAGTGACTATGGAGAAGTAAGGAGTATGAATGATGCAGAAACGTATACAACAATGACGCATTTATATAGACAAAGAGAAATCCTAAGCTTAGAGAAAAATAATAATTAAACGAAATAACTAAAAGGAAAATAAACAAAAAGAAAACCCTAATTTATAAAAGGAAAACTAATATTTTTCCATCTACTAATTCTATTAACTAGGGAATAAATAAAATCCAAAATATAATTTGCATAGCCACCAAATTTTACATTCTAAAACATCACAATATATGTGTTTTATGTAATAACGTGTTTTTTGACGTCAACCCAATAATTGGAGATGCTTAGGGAATTCTCGTCGAATAAATGAGATAAAAGGGTTTATTTTAGAACAATATCTTCCCACTTGTGGCTTTTGCAACAAAGTTCTTTAATTTTCAGAACTTACAATCAAGTCTTTCAGTTTCTAAAAAATATAATCAAATCGCTGAGGATTTGACAAATTTTAGAACGGCCTCATAGCTTTGAAAAAAAACTCAATCTTTATAGAAGTGGCTCCTAAAATAATAAAAAAAATAATAATTAAAAAAAAAAAAAAAAACTATCTAACTCGACTACTTGATAAAAGCCTCAATTATCAATATTAGTTCTTTGATATGGGCTTAAACTATCAATGAAGTAGTTCCATGATAAGAGTCTAAATTATCAATGAGATAGCTTATTAAAAGTGGCACACCAAAAGTTTTACACTGGGATCCAAACAATATAACACAAGAATATAAAACAACAGAATGAGAAATACAAATAAAATAAGATAAGAAAATATATAAATTAAACTATCGCAGCTTCAGGATTCAAACTCAGGCTGTTAAAGTAGAAGGTTTCTAAGACCAATTTTAAAGTCACCTGCAACTGCAATGACACTAGATTACACAGTTTTGTGGATAATATATATACATAAACATTAAAATTGATGGGGATTCCAGTGATCCCATCAAACCATGTACGTCTGTCACTGTTTATTGGTATAAGTCTAAACTATGAATGTGACAACTTATTGAAAAGAGCATAAACAATCTAAGGGTGTCTCCTACGGCGCCCTTCCCGTTCGCCCGTCGGGGACGGGCGACCTGACGGGCGCCATAGTGGGCGGGAAGGGCGCCCACGCCCGTCCCGAGTGCCCCTGCGAAGGCCTCGCCCCTCCCGTCGACGGGCGAGTGCGACGGGCGCCACTGTGGCGAAGGTCGCCCGTCCCACTCGGACGTCCGACATTTTAATTTTTTTTTTTTTTTAAACTCTATAAATAGGGCTCCTCCAACGTCATTTCATTCACACCACTTGTGTCACGACCGCGCTTTGCTAAGGATAGCATTACTCGGTAAATCGTGACCAGGGGAGGGAATTAAGAAGAGGGGGTAGAAAGGGAATGAAAGAATTCATGATAAGACATAAATATTTCTTCATAAGATGAGAGATGTTCACGAGACAACAAAGATCATGAGAAATTTGAAAGAATGTTTATCACAGATCACTCGTTACTGGTCGTTTTTCCTATGACCCATCTATTACAAAATACTACGACAAAAGCACAGCGGAAGGAGTTGTAACCATGTGGCCATGTGTATGAAGACACATGCCACGAAAATCCTACAAAAGAGATAATACGACCACCAACTCCACTCAGCCACCATTTCATCACTTGCTCAACCTGCACATTTAGAAATACATGCAGGGCTGAGTACGGGGTACTCAGTGAACACATTGCCGAAAGATACATATATAAGAAAAAGTTATTATCATGCCATCACAGTAACGCACGGGGGTTTTCTTAAAGGCCCGAGCTTACTAAATTCATTTTCATAAAGTTCGCTTGATCAAGCTAAGTTCATTCCATTCATCCGCCATATCTGATGGTTCATTCCATCCATCCGCCATATCTGATGGCTCATTCCGTGTCGGGAAGGTGGCCACCTTCCACGATCACATTGACCGGCCAACCCTCTCGATGACTCACGGTCCATTCCTTCGTGCACATTAACTCGAATAGGATCTTGGTCCTATTGGAGCCGAATTCGTTTCATTCATTCATTCCTTTGGCATCGCCAAGCAGATAGGCATCATAAAACAAATAATTTATGGCACGATAACATTTAAAAAAAGTAAGTGCAATTTTATCAAACAAAAATCATTTCATATATTTGATAATTTTATCCACACTTAATGTGTTGGATATAAAGCCCACCTCAAAGCTTCCGAAAGAAATGCTACAACGCTTTGCCTTGGAAATCAAACCCCGCGAACACGCCCTTCTTGAAAGAGTATAATGATTTAAAAATTAGCTTTATGAACATACATAAGGTGCATGACATGACATGATCCTACATGGAGTATGTGTCCTACGTTCGGGGTTCGATCAAGATTACTTCTTTCCACTCAAGGAAAGTGGACCTCTATTTTATGAGACACCTTAAGATAATTAAATAATTATTTGGGAAGAGGGTTCATTAAATCCATACATTCTTATTTTCAAGAAATTTAATTAATTAATTTAGGAGGGCAAGACATTACTTTATCGTAAGATTAATTATTTAAAGGCTTCACATATTTTAAGAAATATTAATTCACAACTAAGAGATAAGGTTCATTTTATTTCTTATACTTCAAAGCCCAAAATTCCCATTTCCTCTAAATTCTCGGCCCAAAGAATTAATACTAGGAGACCATCTTGTTAAATAAATTCTTTGGCCCAAAGAGGAGGCCCAATAGGCAAAAGTGTTGCCCTAATTACTAAAAGAATTACTCCTCCCATTCTTTCCTCCATTTCAAACAAACATGCCTTCCCCTCTCTCCCACTCTCTCTCTCCCTCTCGGTTCTCCCCTCTGCCGGCGCCCTGGCGTCGCCGGCGAGCGGCGCCGGCGCCGGCGCCGACCTCTCCTCTCTCTCTCGGCCTCTATCTCTCTCCCTCTCGCGGCTCTCTCTCTCTCTCTCTCTCTCGGCTCTCGGCTCTCCCTCTCGCCGGCTCTCCCTCTCGGCTCTCCCCTCTGCCGGTGCTGCTTCTCGCCGGCGGTCTCGCCGCCGTCGACCGAAAAGGTAGGGTTCTCCCCCCCCCACTTCCCTTTCTTTCTCTTCTTCTTTATTTTTCTTAAATTGGAGGCCTAGGACTAACAATTGGGTCTTGAAATGTGAAGATTTGGATAGATCGTGAAAAATGGGGTCGGAAGAGGTTACTTTCGGCGCCAAACGCCGGAAAAACCACCGCCGCCGCCGCCGGACTGCCACCGCCGTCGCCCTGCCGCCGCCGCCGGACTGCCGCCGCCGGTCAGTTTCTTGTGCTCATAGGTGAGCTCTCCCAAAATTGTTATTATTGTGTGTTGAAGATTTCTTAGTGGATTAGGCTTTGTTTAATTGTTTACTTAGTCTAAGCTTATATGGATTAAGGCAAAAATTCTATTCTAGATAGTCATGCATAGTTGATATGAAATCATTAGGGAAAAGTATTCAAACACTACTATGATTTGTGGAACCCAAAAGTTCATGCTTGAAAAGTATAGAAATGGCTATGTAGTGAAGATTGTTGTTAGGAGAATTACCTTAAGAAAAGGAAGATGAGAAGGATGGTAGTGTAGAAATTTTGGCTCCTCTTCTTCAAACACTTGCTAGCATCATTAGTTGAAAAGAGATTTTGTTTAGAGAAATCTAGTGTTGAAGCAAAAGTGTAGGTGAAGGAGTGGTGTAGTATTTATAGAGGAAAAGGATGCATGGCTTTACATGGTTAATAGCTTGGTTTAGGAAGGCAATGCATTGTCCAAGAGTCATGGACTTTTTGCCAAAAGAGGCAAGTTGTCCTATCAATCAATTGTCATGCCAAAAATGGCAAGAATATTATGTCTCGTCACCTAAAAAGGCGTGAGCCGTCGTTTGGAAAACGTGAGCCGTCGTTTGGATTGCGTGATTGATGTGATTTGATTTCGTCGATTGTCTCGTCTTGATTTAACGTGCTTCTTATCCATTCGTGTAGGTATCGGGATTCAAGGTGTGGCTATTGCGCAAGGTCCGGAAGGCACGGAGAGTATTTTATTTTATTTTTTAGATATTTACTTAAACGTTAAATTCGTGTACGGATTTTTATTTGAAACTCGGTCTTCACAAACGGACTTTTATTATAGCAACCATCTATATTGACTATTACTATTTTTTTGTTCACTACCTCAACATATACTTCACAACGGTTAATTATAACAAGAAGTAATAATAAGAAGAATTAGACGCGAAACTTATATTTATATATATATCGATGTTCTAAGCCTTAGGGTAAAAAGTCGGGGTGTTACATTCCTTCCCCCTTACAAAAATTTCGTCCCGAAATTTGTAAGGGTCTATTCAAACAGTTCCGGGTATTTTTCTTTCATCTCGTCTTCCAGCTCCCATGTAGCTTCTTCGTATCCATGATGCTTCCACAAGACCTTCACCGAAGTGATAGATTTCGTCCTTAGTTGTTGCACCTTCCGGTCTAAGATTGCTTCTGGCTTCTCCTCGTAACTCAAGTCTGGGTTTAACATCATCTCTTCATGGTGGATCACATGTTTCGGGTCATACACATACTTCCGCAGCTGTGAAACATGGAAGACGTTGTGCACGCTTCCGAAACTTGGTGGCAGCGCCAAACGATATGCAACGGGTCCGATTTCCTCCAAGATTTCGTAGGGACCAATAAAACGAGGCCTAAGCTTCCCTTTCACTCCAAAACGTATTATCCCTTTAGAAGGAGACACCTTCAAGAAGACCTTGTCTCCTACCTTGAACTGCAGGTCGGTCCGTCGAGCATCTGCATAGGACTTTTGTCTGTCTTGTGCTTCCTTGATTCTCCCTTTGATCTGCCGCACGATTTCAACCATTTCGTTGACTACTTCGGGACCCAGCATCTTCCTTTCGCCGACCTCATCCCAGTATAGTGGTGATCTGCACTTCCTCCCATATAGCGCCTCGTAAGGTGCCATATTAATGGTTGCCTGGTAGCTGTTGTTGTAGGCAAATTCTATCAGGGGCAGAATTGTCTCCCAACTTCCTCCCCTGTCAAGTATGACGGCTCGGAGCATATCTTCCAGCGTTTGGATCGTTCTTTCCGATTGCCCATCAGACTGTGGGTGGAACGCGGTACTGAAATTTAACTTCGTACCCAGTTCTTCTTGCAGACTCTGCCAGAAATTTGAAGTAAATTTTGCATCTCGATCTGACGTGATTGAGGCTGGGATACCATGTAAGCGCACGATTTCCCGCACATAAAGTTGAGATAGTTTTTCAGATCCATAAGTGATTGGAATTGGCAGGAAGTGGGCACTCTTGGTGAGGCGATCCACGATCACCCAGATGGCAGTGTTTCCTCGCTTGGTCCGTGGCAAGCTCGTCACAAAATCCATGGTTATGTGTTCCCATTTCCATTCGGGAATTTCTAAGGGTTGCAATTTCCCGTACGGTCGCTGATGAAGAGCCTTGACTTGTTGACAAGCCAAACATCTTTCCACGAATGATACTACACTTCTCTTCATGCCATCCCACCAAAATTTCCGCTTTAAGTCTTGATACATCTTGGTACTTCCAGGGTGTGCGGTGTAAGGTGTGTCATGAGCTTCGCTTAAGATCTCATCTCTCAGCTTCTCATCCTGGGGCACACACAGCCTCCCTCCGAAAGTGAGGGCGTTGTCCGCCTCCTCGTGATAGGTCTCATGTCCGCCAGTCCTCACCTTTGCTCGTATCCTTTCCAGACCTTCGTCCTGTCTCTGTGCAGCGATGATACGCTCCCTCAAATCTGGCTCCACCACTAGAGTAGCTATCCTTGCTTCTACCGTTTCTGGGGCACTTATCATTTCCATGTTGAGCTTGCCAAAATCTCGTAGTAGTTCCTCCTCGTGGGTGAACATGGCTGTCAAGTGTTGAGCCTTTCGGCTTAAAGCATCGGCCACCACATTGGCCTTGCCGGGATGGTAGTTGATGCCACAATCATAATCTTTCACCAGCTCCAACCACCTCCTCTGTCTCATGTTTAAGTCCTTCTGTTCGAAGAAGTACTTGAGGCTTTTATGGTCAGTGAAAATCTCACACCGAACTCCGTAGAGATGGTGCCTCCAAATCTTCAGTGCGTGCACTACCGCGGCTAACTCCAAATCATGGGTAGGATAATTAAGCTCGTGTGGTCTGAGCTGTCGTGATGCATAAGCTATTACCCTGCCATTTTGCATGAGGACGCAGCCCAATCCACTTTTTGATGCGTCAGTGTAAACCACATAGTCTGCCGTTGGATCTGGGACGGCCAGAACTGGTGCGGTGGTCAGTTTCTTCTTTAGTAACTCAAAACTTTCTGTACATTCTGGGGTCCACGAAACTTTGGTGCCCTTCTTGAGTTGTTGCGTCATCGGTCTTGCAATCTTTGAGAAGCCCTCGATGAATCTCCTATAATAACCTGCCAATCCCAGGAAGCTTCGTATCTCGTTGGGTGTTCCAGGAGGTTTCCAATTCTGCACGGCCTCCACCTTTGCTGGATCTACTTGAATTCCTTCGGCAGTCACCACATGACCGAGGAAATTCACCTCGTTGAGCCAAAATTCACACTTACTGAATTTGGCATATAGCTTCTCGGCCCTAAGCGTTTCCAGAGTGATCCGCAAGTGTTCCTCATGTTCCTTCTTGTCCTTTGAGTAAATGAGCACGTCGTCTATAAACACCAACACGAACTTGTCAAGATAGGGGTGGAAGACTCGATTCATGAGATCCATGAAAACCGCAGGTGCATTTGTCAAGCCGAAGGGCATCACCACAAACTCGTAGTGGCCATACCGCGTTCGAAAAGCCGTTTTTGGAATGTCATCTTGTCGAATCTTCAGTTGGTGATAGCCTGACTTTAAATCCATCTTTGAGAAGACACTAGCTCCTCGGAGCTGATCGAACAAATCATCAATTCTTGGCAACGGATATTTGTTCTTCAAAGTTAGCTTGTTCAATTCCCGGTAGTCAATGCACATCCTTAGCGTCCCATCTTTCTTCTTTACAAAAAGTACTGGTGCTCCCCATGGTGAGACACTTGGTCTGATGAAACCCAGGTCCATCAGTTCTTGAAGTTGCATCTTCAATTCCTCCAATTCCTTCGGAGCCATTCGATATGGAGCTTTCGACACTGGCGCAGACCCGGGTTCGAGATCGATGGTGAATTCCAATTGCCTATCCGGGGGTAAGCCAGGTAGATTGTCGGGAAACACATCTGGGAACTCTCGCACTATTTCCACATCTTCAATCTTCCTCCCTTCCTTTCCCTCTTCGTTCAGGTAGACAAGATAGGCCGGGTGGCCTTTTCGTACAAGCGTTGCAGCTTGTAGCGCGGAGATTATGGATTTCCGCTTACCCAAGGTAACCCCATGAAAGTTAGTGACGTCCTTTCCGGGAGGGTGAAAAGAGATTTGTCGTTGGTTGCACAGGATAGTGGCATAGTTTTCAGCTAGCCAATCCATCCCAAGGATTATGTCGACGTCGGACATAGGCATAACACTCAAGTTGTTGACTAATAACTGATGTCCTCCAAAAGAAACCTCTAGGTTTGAGCAGAAGCACTTAATTTCAATTATTCCTCCGATAGGCGAAGATACCCTAACTCTATGTTCGACTTGTTTCGTGGGGATGTCTAAGGTATCTACGCAAGGTGCTGATATGAAGGAGTGCGACGCACCAGTATCAAATAAGAGAATGATAGGTACACCGAGGAGCATAGCCATACCTGCCAGATTTCCTTGGTCCCCGTCTGGCTTCTTCTGCCTGAGAGCATAGGCACGGGCCTGTGATGGGAGACTCGGCCTCCGAGGATGTTGCTGCTTTGGTGGAGGAGGTAAATGTGGTGGTTGCCAAGATTGCATCTGGACTGCTTGCAACTGTGTGCGATGTACTGGTTGGTTCGACCTTGTCCCTCCTCCAGAAATCTTGCTTGGACAGTTTCTAGCAAAGTGGCCATTCCTTCCACACACGAAGCAACTGTCTGTCACTGCTCTGCAGATTCCCGGGTGCACCTTGTGGCACTTGGGGCACGGTCTCAGATTTGATTGATAGCCCCCAGTTGGATTTGAGGCATTTTGTCTTCCAACATCATGGTGGTGAGATTGTGGTTGCCACGGTCGTTTCGGCTGTTGGGGACCTCGAGTAATTTCCCATTTGCGTTTTTCTTTGGACCCTTGGGGGTAGTTCTGAGGAGGAACCGGAGCTACAGTCTGAGTGCTCCGTTCAGTGGGCATTGCTGCCTCTACATCCAAGGCTCGGCTCAGGGACTCCACGTAGGTCAATCCCCCGTGGCTAGCTAGCGCCATCCTAATCTCGTGCCTCAGACCGGCACAAAATTTCTCTGCCATCCTTTCATCGGTGTCGACTTGTTCTGGAGCATATCGGGACATCTCACAGAAAACCCTATCATACTCTGTTACTGACATCCTTCCCTGCTTAAGGTGATAGAATTCCACTTCCTTCTTCTTTCGGTAACTCTTAGGGATGTACTTATCATACATTTCTGCCTTGAACTGCTCCCAAGTTAAGCTTGCAATCTGGCCTGGGGTCATGGTCTTCTTACGTGCCTCCCACCAGAAATCGGCCGATCCGGCCAATTGGAAGGTCACACACGTCATACGCTCTCCATCTGTGCATTGCAAGAAGTTGAATATCCGCTCCATCGCACGGACCCAAGTCTCAGCCTCGGCCGGGTCGCCCAGTCCGTTAAAGGTTGGTGGATTCTGTCGGAGAAAGACTTCTTCAATCCTGCGTTCAATCCTCGGAATTTGCATAAGTGGTGGCGGGGGAGGTGAAGGTGGAGGCGGAGATGGAGATGGAGGTGGTGGCGTAACTTCGCGCCAATCTTCATGATTTCCTTCGACAATTTGGGGCACTCTTCCACCGCGTCCCCTTCCCCGTCCTCTAGGGCGTCCTACCCTCCTAGGTGGCATTCTATAAGAAAAGAAGATTACTATTGAGATAATAAAAATTTGCAAACACGCATGGGTCTTTTGTACATAACTTTAATTGAAGGCTACCAACAAGAGGCATAATAACATCACCTATAACAAAATGCGATCGTAAGCATAGAACATCTGCATATATATATATATCAAGCCAAAATTGCCTCTAGAGAGGACTTTTTGTACATAACAGATCCTCCTACATAACAAACGAAAGTCCCAACTCTACGCGATCAACAAAAGAAAAGCGTGAAACCGTAGGAAAGAACAGTTTTCACGTCACAAGGGGACTAGAGATAAAACTACTAGCATCAGGACGGCCTCATAAAGGGTCCGTTGCTGATGATACATAACTAACACTACCCTACCAGTCGCCATCCGAGTCTAGAGAGCTCAGCCCAGAGCTTCCCTCAAAGTCATCGTCGCTGCTGATCGCAATCGGGTCATCCTCAGCTCCTCCTGGTAACATCCCTGGCATGGGAGGAGGTATCGCAGCGTCTGGGACCGCCCAAACTTCGCGGCGTATCTCAGCCCTGATCTCCTCGTAGCGGTTCTGATAGTACTGGTACCAGTCTGTGTCTAACTCCTCGGGGTGGGGTAGCTCGCCAGGCACCCCCAAGGACTGTCTGCGCTCAGAAGGACTCCTCATCTGCGGAGCTGCCTCATCATCTGCCGGATACTCTATCGGGTACTCATCTTCTTCTGGGGCAGCGATCATAGGTGCCTTGCCCCGCCACGTGGGGTCATGCTCCTGGCCAGGAAACTGGCGCACTCCCTGGGGTCGGTCGTAGCCCAGGGGCAAAACCATCTCCTGTCTGCGCGAAGGTCCTGCCTCGTGATCATACTGGCCCTGGGGCTCAGTAATAGGGAGGGTCGGAGTTTCCCACTGAGGTGGGGGCGGTGCTAAGATGTCTGGGGAGGCTGGCGGAACGTTCTGGTATCGCAAATACTGATCAATAATGGCACATAGGAAGCCTGGGAAGTCTCCCTCATCCTCTAGGGTGTCGGGCCGACGATGGATGAAATCATCTGCTAAGCTGGCTGTCCATATCTCCCAATCGTCAGGTAGTAGGGGAATCAGATGGCGTATGCCGTCAATCCCAGTGACGCCATGCTCGTGGGCTGTCTCCCACAACTCATAAAACCTGCATAAGACCCTCAATATGTGCGCTCCAGGACGAGGACTGTAGGATCGATAGGCGAGTATCGCATTGTCAGCGACAGCCTGGGGTGTGACTTGCTTGCGAGCCGTCCGGCGTTGGTTCATCTACACATGATGTTTTACCGAAACAATAAGTAAGGGAGAAAGTTGCTTAAGGATACACAACACTACTTCCTTTGGCGAAAAGCAAAGGGTGTACTTGGCCAAAGTCGCACGCATCGGGATAGGCGTTCATTATTAAGGGAGTTTGTGTGTCGGGTTTGTAAGCGTAAGATCAATTTGTCATAAGGTAAGCATCGGGAAATGCTTTGTTAGAACGGAGGTACTTCGAATTCGTTCGCCAGGGCATAGGAAATTTTACGTATCTCTTTGTACTTCCAACATGAATCCCATAACATTGGCACAAAGATTACATCGCTCGGGAAAGCGAGAATTACACATATACTTATTTCTTCTAAGTTCTCATTTCAGGGGTGCTCATTTTATCGGCTTGAATTAAAATTCTTAAAAGGCATCTTACCAGAAGAATAAATTACCTTCATTCAGGTTGAGGGCGATGAAATTGGTGCTGAGTTGTGGTCGATCTCGCTAACTTATTCTAGCGAATCAAATCTAGACTTCTCTTTTCGAGGAATGACTCACGGTTACAGAGCAGAAAACCTAGGCTCTGATACCACTCTGTCACGACCGCGCTTTGCTAAGGATAGCATTACTCGGTAAATCGTGACCAGGGGAGGGAATTAAGAAGAGGGGGTAGAAAGGGAATGAAAGAATTCATGATAAGACATAAATATTTCTTCATAAGATGAGAGATGTTCACGAGACAACAAAGATCATGAGAAATTTGAAAGAATGTTTATCACAGATCACTCGTTACTGGTCGTTTTTCCTATGACCCATCTATTACAAAATACTACGACAAAAGCACAGCGGAAGGAGTTGTAACCATGTGGCCATGTGTATGAAGACACATGCCACGAAAATCCTACAAAAGAGATAATACGACCACCAACTCCACTCAGCCACCATTTCATCACTTGCTCAACCTGCACATTTAGAAATACATGCAGGGCTGAGTACGGGGTACTCAGTGAACACATTGCCGAAAGATACATATATAAGAAAAAGTTATTATCATGCCATCACAGTAACGCACGGGGGTTTTCTTAAAGGCCCGAGCTTACTAAATTCATTTTCATAAAGTTCGCTTGATCAAGCTAAGTTCATTCCATTCATCCGCCATATCTGATGGTTCATTCCATCCATCCGCCATATCTGATGGCTCATTCCGTGTCGGGAAGGTGGCCACCTTCCACGATCACATTGACCGGCCAACCCTCTCGATGACTCACGGTCCATTCCTTCGTGCACATTAACTCGAATAGGATCTTGGTCCTATTGGAGCCGAATTCGTTTCATTCATTCATTCCTTTGGCATCGCCAAGCAGATAGGCATCATAAAACAAATAATTTATGGCACGATAACATTTAAAAAAAGTAAGTGCAATTTTATCAAACAAAAATCATTTCATATATTTGATAATTTTATCCACACTTAATGTGTTGGATATAAAGCCCACCTCAAAGCTTCCGAAAGAAATGCTACAACGCTTTGCCTTGGAAATCAAACCCCGCGAACACGCCCTTCTTGAAAGAGTATAATGATTTAAAAATTAGCTTTATGAACATACATAAGGTGCATGACATGACATGATCCTACATGGAGTATGTGTCCTACGTTCGGGGTTCGATCAAGATTACTTCTTTCCACTCAAGGAAAGTGGACCTCTATTTTATGAGACACCTTAAGATAATTAAATAATTATTTGGGAAGAGGGTTCATTAAATCCATACATTCTTATTTTCAAGAAATTTAATTAATTAATTTAGGAGGGCAAGACATTACTTTATCGTAAGATTAATTATTTAAAGGCTTCACATATTTTAAGAAATATTAATTCACAACTAAGAGATAAGGTTCATTTTATTTCTTATACTTCAAAGCCCAAAATTCCCATTTCCTCTAAATTCTCGGCCCAAAGAATTAATACTAGGAGACCATCTTGTTAAATAAATTCTTTGGCCCAAAGAGGAGGCCCAATAGGCAAAAGTGTTGCCCTAATTACTAAAAGAATTACTCCTCCCATTCTTTCCTCCATTTCAAACAAACATGCCTTCCCCTCTCTCCCACTCTCTCTCTCCCTCTCGGTTCTCCCCTCTGCCGGCGCCCTGGCGTCGCCGGCGAGCGGCGCCGGCGCCGGCGCCGACCTCTCCTCTCTCTCTCGGCCTCTATCTCTCTCCCTCTCGCGGCTCTCTCTCTCTCTCTCTCTCTCGGCTCTCGGCTCTCCCTCTCGCCGGCTCTCCCTCTCGGCTCTCCCCTCTGCCGGTGCTGCTTCTCGCCGGCGGTCTCGCCGCCGTCGACCGAAAAGGTAGGGTTCTCCCCCCCCCACTTCCCTTTCTTTCTCTTCTTCTTTATTTTTCTTAAATTGGAGGCCTAGGACTAACAATTGGGTCTTGAAATGTGAAGATTTGGATAGATCGTGAAAAATGGGGTCGGAAGAGGTTACTTTCGGCGCCAAACGCCGGAAAAACCACCGCCGCCGCCGCCGGACTGCCACCGCCGTCGCCCTGCCGCCGCCGCCGGACTGCCGCCGCCGGTCAGTTTCTTGTGCTCATAGGTGAGCTCTCCCAAAATTGTTATTATTGTGTGTTGAAGATTTCTTAGTGGATTAGGCTTTGTTTAATTGTTTACTTAGTCTAAGCTTATATGGATTAAGGCAAAAATTCTATTCTAGATAGTCATGCATAGTTGATATGAAATCATTAGGGAAAAGTATTCAAACACTACTATGATTTGTGGAACCCAAAAGTTCATGCTTGAAAAGTATAGAAATGGCTATGTAGTGAAGATTGTTGTTAGGAGAATTACCTTAAGAAAAGGAAGATGAGAAGGATGGTAGTGTAGAAATTTTGGCTCCTCTTCTTCAAACACTTGCTAGCATCATTAGTTGAAAAGAGATTTTGTTTAGAGAAATCTAGTGTTGAAGCAAAAGTGTAGGTGAAGGAGTGGTGTAGTATTTATAGAGGAAAAGGATGCATGGCTTTACATGGTTAATAGCTTGGTTTAGGAAGGCAATGCATTGTCCAAGAGTCATGGACTTTTTGCCAAAAGAGGCAAGTTGTCCTATCAATCAATTGTCATGCCAAAAATGGCAAGAATATTATGTCTCGTCACCTAAAAAGGCGTGAGCCGTCGTTTGGAAAACGTGAGCCGTCGTTTGGATTGCGTGATTGATGTGATTTGATTTCGTCGATTGTCTCGTCTTGATTTAACGTGCTTCTTATCCATTCGTGTAGGTATCGGGATTCAAGGTGTGGCTATTGCGCAAGGTCCGGAAGGCACGGAGAGTATTTTATTTTATTTTTTAGATATTTACTTAAACGTTAAATTCGTGTACGGATTTTTATTTGAAACTCGGTCTTCACAAACGGACTTTTATTATAGCAACCATCTATATTGACTATTACTATTTTTTTTGTTCACTACCTCAACATATACTTCACAACGGTTAATTATAACAAGAAGTAATAATAAGAAGAATTAGACGCGAAACTTATATTTATATATATATCGATGTTCTAAGCCTTAGGGTAAAAAGTCGGGGTGTTACAACTTGTGTTGACAAGTTTCTCTCTCTAACCTCTTTTTTCAATTATCTGTAATGGTGAGTAGTCGTGCGGGTGGTAGTGGCGGAGGCGCTAGTGATAGTGATGGCTTTAGCGATGATGAATTGGATCTCGCTGTGCAAGCGGCGATTGATCGACGGATCCGGCAGAGGCAGCAGCGGCGGCAGCAGGCGGCAGCGGCCGTGCCTCGGCCAATCCATCGCCGACGGCATGTACCCCGGGACCACATTGCTGCACATCAGCGGTTGTATGAGGACTACTTTGCTCCAGAGCCGCGTTTTGGGGATGCCTTATTCCGCCGGCGTTTTAGGATGCACCGTCCTCTGTTTATGCATATTGTTGGTGCATTAGAGAGAAGGTACGAGTTTTTCAGAATCAGGGAGGATGCGGCTGGCAAACCCGGACACACGCCAATACAGAAGTGTACGGCCGCAATCAGGCAACTGGCGTACGGAGGCCCGGCCGACATGTTCGACGAGTACCTCCACATTGGGGAGTCTTCAGCCGTCGAGTGTCTGTTGGAGTTTTGCGCGGGCGTTAGAGCGATATTCGGGGATCAGTATCTTCGGCGTCCGAGCCCCGAAGACTGCCAGCGGCTGATTAATATGCACGGGTCGGTGCACGGGTTCCCTGGGATGTTGGGCAGCATCGATTGTATGCATTGGGAGTGAAGGAACTACCCCGCCGCCTGGAAGGGGATACACACTTCCGGCTCCAAAGCCAAGCATCCCACGTTGATCCTTGAAGCTGTAGCTGACTACCGGCTATGGATATGGCATGCTTATTTTGGAGTGGCCGGGTCGAACAACGACATCAACGTCCTCCAGTCGTCGCCCCTGTTCAACGATCAGTGCAATGGCGTTGGTCCCGCCATCAGTTTCGTTGCCAACGGCAACCAACACAACATGGGGTACTATTTGGCGGATGGGATATACCCAAACTGGCCCGTCTTTGTGAAGACGATCAAGCATGCGGTCGGGCCGAAGAAGTCCTACTTTGCGACCCGGCAGGAGGCAGCGCGCAAGGATGTTGAGCGCGCATTTGGTGTGCTCCAGAGTCGATGGGCGATGGTGAGGGGTCCGGCACGTCAGTGGTATATTCCCAACATCGGCGACATCATGTACGCGTGTATCATTTTGCACAACATGATTGTCGAGAGTGAAGGGGACGAACTGACTCAGTGGACCAGCGAAGATGACACGGGTGCCGGTCCAAGCCACGGCGTGGCCACCGCGAATGTGAACATGGGGGTACCTCATGGAGAGGTTGAGCGGTTGCGCGCATTTGCCGACATGCGGCAAAAAAATGCCCATATTCGACTTCAGGAGGATATCATCGAAGAGGTTTGGACGCGGAGGGGTGGACACTGATGTGGTTGTTTTTTTTTCTATCTACTATGTAATTTTTTTTTTCAAATGATGTATGTTTTTTTTTATTGAAATATTCGTATTTTCCGTTCGTATTTGTGTCGAATTTTAATTTTGTGAATTTTAATTGTGAATTAATTTAATTGTGGGAAGGGCGAGTGGGAGGGGCGAGTGGGAAGTGCTAGTGCAGTGGGAAGGGCTAGTGATGTGGCAGTGGAATGGGAGGGGCTAGTGCTGACGTGGCATGGGAAGGGCGAGTGGGAGGGGCGCCGCCGGAGACACCCTAAAAAAACTAATGCAATTGTAAACTATCAACGGGGCAGCTCAGGAGCTTAAACTATAAAACTGAAGAAATCATAAATATGAGTGTAAACTATTTATCAAATTCAAAACTCAACAATACTAGTATAAACTATTTCAAATTGAAAATCGATTCAAGTTATGTATCGAGAATCATGATACTCAACTTGAGGTAAATGTTGGAATGAATGTTAGAATTAAAAATCAAGAAAAGATCCAGACAAGAATCAAATAAAGGATCGCATAGATATCTCCTATAGTTAGAGTCTTGTTAAGAAATAACCAAATCAAGATTTAAAAAATAAATTGTTGTATTTGAATTACATTTTATATTCAACATGAGAGTTAAGTAATACTACCTCCGTCTCCTAAATATTTTTCAATTTTGACCCAGCAAGGATTTTAAGAAGTAATGAAAAGTGAGTTGAAAAAGTTAGTGGATTGTGGGTCCTATTTTTGTATATTAGTTTTATAATAAAATGTGAGTAGGAATGAGTTAGTGGAATATAGGGTCCACTACAAAAAATGGTAAAAAGTAAAATGGGACAAATTTTAGGGGATGGACGAAAATGAAAAAATGGGATAAACATTCAGGGATGGAGGTAGACGTAGTAGAAGAAAACATTCAATCCAATACTCCCTCCATCCCACAAAAATATGCTAGTCTGTCCCACAAGAATACACACTTTCTAATTTTGAAAAGTTTTTTCTCTCTAATAAGGTGGGACTCATTCTCCACTATTACCAATAACAATACTTTAAATACTTTTTCTCTCTATCTCTCTCTTACTTTATTAATTTTGCATTAAAACATGTGCCGAACCCAAAATACATATTCTTTAGGGACGGATGGAGAGTATAATATAGCCGTAAGCTTAATTCAATGTCCTCCAAAGTTTTGATTCTACTAGTATTTTCTATCAAAATTACAAAGGCCTTTCAAACTAAAGCATCAGTTTAATCATCTATATCGAAGTTGGTTATTATACGGAACATAATAAAGAAAATAGCGCTAACAACATATTAATTTGTCATAAATATGATGGAATCAGTTTACCATTCAGTTACCATTTCCATGCAACTATACGATTAAAATCTAGTGTTTGATAAAGGTTGAAATCTCTTTTGATAAACATATTATCGTGCATGACATCTTAATTATTCTAATAAAGTTAAAACCTTAATTATCTTAATTATATCAAGCCATCCAAATCAGACACCCACGTTCGGTCATTTATATAATCAGAAGTAGGACAATACTAATTTAAATTTTGACAAGAGTATCTACTACATACTCCTTGAGTATAACGAACTACTCCTTCCCTCCGTCTCTTATAATTTGTCACCATTCGACCTGACACGAATTCTTAAGAAGTGTAATAGAAAGTGAGTTGAAAAGTAAGTGGCAAGCTACTTTTATATATTAGTAAATAATAAAATATAGGGAAAGAGTCCAAAAATGGTAAAAATGAAATGTGACAAATTTTTAGAAATTGACGAAAATAGAAATAAATGACAAATTTTCAGGGATGAGGGGAGTATCAATCTTGCGATCAAAATCTTAAACTCTAGTTATGTTATTTGACATCAAATTATTTTGTTTTGAAAATTCATATGCATTGTTTGCAAAATAATATTAGTACTGCTAGTACTTATTCTCATCTAAAATACTGTTTGTAATTGAATTGGCCATGGTATGATTAAATCTAAAATCAACTTCAGTATATGCAAATGATAAATTAAATTGTTCATGCCAGCTATATGTTTTGTGACATAAGAACAACTTCATTAGAAAAAGGAAGTACTGTGTTTCGTGACAAAATTGAGGCATATCGACTTAATTATATAAATAGTTGAGAAGATAAATGCATTTATACTGCCTCATATTTCTCTTTCAATTAAATTATTACTTAACAACCATATTAATATTTAAGATAAGGATTAAAGAAAAAGAAGAAAGGGAATAATGGAAAAGAAGTGGATATTGCGGCAAGACATATAAGTGTCATGTTGATAAGGTGGCAAGACAACTATATATAATAGAGTACTACATTACTACATCGAACCGTGTATCATACCAACTACTTGCTTTGTTTTGTAATGAATTTTAGTATACGGTATTAGTATATTGACTATTAGATCTTGAGAGTAAACAATTGCAAACAAAAACAAAAGGAACAACAGAGAATAGAAATCCCCCAAAAGGAAGATCCCATTTCTAAAGAAAACAAAAGGAACAAACAAAGGGAAAAAGAAATCAAAATAAAACAATTAAATCTGAGTTAGGAAACATAAGAGAAGATTCAAGATTGAGTACGAATAATTACACGTGGAGAAGCTGCAAGCCATCGTCGTCAATTCTTTAGAGAATCAAAGCAGTAATTTTCACAGATCATAGAATATATTCAAATGTAGGATTTAAATTCCTTTATGCATGAATTATTTGTATTCTTGGCATGCAATCTATATAACTCGTGCGAACTGAATTTCAATTCAGTTAAGATTATAGTACTATGTAGAAGACGCATAGTATATTCTTTGTAATGAAAAACAAGAAATGAAGCAAATAATTGTTGGCACATAGATTTGTTGTTAAGGGTACAGTTTTGGTAATCTTAATGTCGGTGAAAAGGAGATGAATTCTTTACAAGAAAAGACGTGTAGTGGCAATGCATACAGCTGTATGTAGTGCAAAGCATCGAACTAAATTTCAATAAAGAGATAATAATAGTTAGTAAAGAACTAGGAGAGGGCAATCATTATCCTTTTGATTAACTTTTTTCAGTTGCATGCTTTTCCAAATCATTTTACTTTCTTCTTTAAGCTTTTCTAAATACTCCATGAAACAAGCCCTCAAGCTCCCATACCATACCTCCACACAATGCGCCTCATTACATAACTCTAAATAAAGTACTAACAAAATGTGAATTAAGAATATGTTATACATATATTTATGACAATATTTCAAAATACATAGTATATCTTTTACTAGCAATAGTAAATATTTTTTTTGCATATGATAGATTTCATGTTAAACACTATTTGTGCTTATGTTAATAGGAAAAGTAAATCTCAATATTTTTATGAGTTGAAAAGCATGTACTATATATTGCTTGTAGTGATAAGGTTGGAGTGAAATAGTATAACATCGATTGATTGCGCTGCGCATCATCATTGATAGCAATATTTTCTAACGACTAAGAGTATCTTTTAAAATTAATTTGATGATTAAAAAAGGGATGGGGTAGAAGACTAGTAGTAGCGCCTAGTAGAGGGGGAATATTTGTTACTAGATTGAGGGGTTGGATGTGGAAAAATCAATATCCAACTCAATTTGGTGAATGGCACCACTGATGTTGGATACAAAAAGTAGATGTGGTCACCCCATACAAGATTGTTTTCTTCATGTTAAGTAATATAATAGAGAATAATATTATAAAGTTTTTATTGATTCATATAAATGGCACATTCATATTGCTTATAGAAAGCAACAATCAAAGCATTCCATGAGACAATTTACATGGATCAGGACTGGTTTCGTGCATGTAATATCTTAATGAAAGCCCATGGACATTTTATTTACCTTCTATTTAGTTTCAGTCAATAACCAAATCGGAGAAATTTATATATCTTCCTCTCAATTTCTATCAATAGCCAAATCGGTTATTCGACTAACTTAACTATGTAGACTTCAATTAACAACTAATTTTTCAATTTCAGTTAGCCACAATGGCCCAATTTTCCGATTTCGGTTAGCCACAATGCCTCGATTCTCGACTCTTGATTCAAATTCCATCATTATGCTCTTCTTTGAGACCACATGCATCCTCTTTCTTGCCACGGCTGTCAGCATAGAGTTAGCCGACACTAGTTACCCAAACCGTGTCATTGTTTTTTCACCGGGAAAGGACGTCTACGACCTATGAGCGTTCCACCTCAACACGACATTGCTCTCGCTGTATCCTCGAACTCACCACAAACACTCACACCCCAACCCCAAACATCAGAAATGTAGATGGGCAACTAAACTAAAGAGTTACATTGAGTGTAGCAGAACTATACTACTAGGTTCATATTCCAACATTTCTTGAGATAAATTCAAGCATAATGGCTCAAACAATGATACTAATAGAAACTTGAAATTCCATAACTCACTTTAGTTTTCAATAAATGCCACAAAAACTAAAAGAATTTATCTTAAGATGGAACATCAGATGTCAACTAAGTCCTACGTTGTGAAGAATCCAACCTAAGATGATTGCAATTAAAGACAGTCCTATTTCTTTCTTTTTCTTTGGGAACTTCATGGTGGGAAAAATAAGATCATGATGAGGCTAAATATGAAAACCAAATGGCAGAAACTAAAGTCAAAATTATTAGTTTAAAGCTGTATTAAAGGAACTAATGGGATCACCATTCACCGCAACTGAAAACAAGATTTTAATGCAAAATCACTACAAAAATAATGTCAATGGAATATTTCAAATCCATCATAAAACGAAACTATTCAGGCACAAGTATAATGCATTTGTAATAATTTAACAACTTCTTTGCTGCAATGGCAACAACCTAAGAATTGTTTACGATAATGAAGCATGAAATAATCGTTGATATAATCTGAACTAATTAAAAATCAGATTCAGTGACTGAAAAAACTTTTAGCTTTAAAGTCCATTCAAAGACAAAGACTGAAACTTAAATGGCCATGCAGAATCAGTGAATCTGACCTTTTACATCATTACAAATGCATAATTTCTTTAGTGGGGTCAAGAGGACATAAGACGGATTGATCTTTTGAAGTCTAGAAATGAGAAAGTACATACATTTGAATTGCTTGAGCACATTTTCAGTTGTCTGCTGCTAAAACACGACTCAGACGTTAATCCACATGGTAATGCACACTAGTATCCGATGACAGAAGCTATACGTCAATGCAGGTGCCTAAACAAAAAAAGGAAAGAGAGGACATAAAATGGAAGGATGAAAAAGATGAGAAAAAAAATAACAAAACTATCAAAATAAATCATGCAGTTAGAATGGAAAATATGACATACATTACTGAGTTTCCCATATAATAAAGCATGTTGGTCATTCAAGGGGAATTTGCAGTGCCTAAATGTAAACTAGTCAAATTACAACATATCCAGTTGAAGCCATTATCTGAAGGCCTTGGAGCCAGGCAGTCACTCTATATGTTCTAAAGATTTAAAGAATCAACAAGAAACCAACTGTTAGAATAAGAAATGCAGTTAGCATGAAAACATTGAGCTTCCCATTGAAAAACATGTGGGTAATGCAAGGGGAATTTGTAGAGCCTAAATAGAAACCAATCAGTTATATCACAAGGTTTTAAATGGCTCAGGGTGTATTCCAATGGCCCTGCAAATCATAAGCCTCAAGGCAGTCCGAGGTGTACCCCTGAGCTATAAAAATAAAATAAAAACACGTGAAATCATACCAAGTAAAATAAAATATAAAAACAGAAAATATAATACTAATCAAAACAAAACTTTTACAATTTATAAGGTGTGCCACCAGAGAGGGAGAGGTCAGGGTGGACAAGAGAGAGGAGCGGGAGTGAGGGAGCAGACTGTGACTGTGTAGGTTTTTCTCCTTATTTTAGACTTGATTTTTCTTTTCTTTTCTTCATTAAGGCTTTATAAAAAACAGCCCGCTTCAAATAGGGCTTAAATCTTCAAGCCTATATTCTAAAGAGTAAACCAACAAACAAGAATATATTGGAACAAACCTACAGCATAGAAAATATCACTTTTTGGCTACACACCCGATGATTTAGAAGGATACATGTATACTTGTAATAAAATAAATTAAGCCTTCATCCCGCTATAATAGTCATATCTTCAGTCAAACACTACTTACACTTGAAACAGTGACATTAAAGAGCCATGAAACTTGCAAATGCATTTAACTAAACATCATTGGAACCATGATATGTCTGTAAAGATGCAATGTCACTGACTAAAAGGCAAGACTTCCACCAAATTTAGAAACCAACAATATCGAACCATTTCATAGAACATCTCTCGATTTGGTTCTAGTCACTACTTTAAGGAAATGAGAATTCAAACATCTAGTCAAAATCTTAATGTATCCAGAACCAAATTCATATAGTTGGATCGTTTTTATGTGTTTCTCCTTGATATTAACATGCTCAATACAAATGAACAAAGAAAAGACTGTCTACCTACTTTCTTAAGTACTACTAGTACTATATATTAGTAGCGCAATCAAATTATATTAGTTTCTACATCAATACTTGTAACCACTGCAAAGAGTAAAATCGATAAATCATTCTTCCTTTCCTAATAATTGTGTAGTTTTAGCTTCTCAACCACATAATGACTCGTGATCGATGATTAAGCAAACATGCTGACAAATCATGGAAGAACTAGAAATCTACTACAAAATAAACAAATTTGCTAGCTTCATTCATGGAACGAAATGTTTAATTCAAGAAAACACAAATCATACTACTAACCAAAAGCTACAAAATGTAACAAGCACCTAAAAAAACCGAAAAGATAAAATGATCTAAACCATGGATAAACACAAGATTTAAAAGCTCACCTTTTGCAGAAATCAGTCACGTATCTCGAAGTGTTGTAGAAGATAAACCACATCAGCACAACAACAAGTGTATCTTTCCAATATTTAAGGCCCACGAAGATCAAATGAACAAGATATATACCCATCAAATAGAAACCCAAATCTACATCTATCTATTCAGAACAAATCAAATAAAAAATGACAGAAAAGGATTTGAATTAGAAAGAGTAAAGGATACTGAAAAGATAGCGCTCCCACCAATCGAGCATGTAGAGACCGAAGGTGACGTTGTAAAGATAAATCTTGCGTTGAACCCAATTCATCTCTTCTGAAAATATATTCGGAGAGAAAGAATCTCAGATTTAATTGAATCTGTAGAGTAACACTATTTGATTGCTCTCTATATATTGTTTGATTAATAATTTGTTAGATCGAACCGCACATGTCAAAGTAAAACTGAATCCAGAATTTAGATTCTATTCAGCAAGAGAAAGGTGCGAAAATTGAAATACAGAGCTACTAATATTCAACAATGTCAAACCAAAAAGGCCAATTTTGATGAAATTGAAACGAAAATTGGTGATTTTAAATTGAAAAGGTAAGTTATAAGAAGAGAAAAACCAGAGAAAGACGTGAAGCTGGCACGGTGTTCACAGCGGCGGCGTGTTGAGCAAGTGGCGGCACAGCGATGGAGAAGATGAAGGCGGAAAAATCAAACTAATATCGATTCGGTGGAAACCGGGCCGTTGACGAATTTTCAACAAAGAAAATCAATATTTTATCTTTCAAATTTTAACTTTTTAATAAATCCAATCCATTCAGTCCTAAATAAAATCAAGCCCAGTGGAAGTAAATATCTGTATATGCATGAACAAAAAAATGGAGGGCACTTTATAAAAAAATAAAATTTGGAAATAGATTACGGACTACTACTATTGAATTGGGAAATTGGTTTCTAAAACCATGAACTTTGCCCAAAATTTGGTATTTCTCATGAACTTTGAAATTGGTATATAATATCACGAACTTTGTATTTTGTTTGGTATTTCCCACGGCATGTTTATTACTATATTTGACTAACTTACGAGGCTTTTATCATACTTGACACAATTAAATCAACGTGGTTTTTAACGTGACTTTTTATGCTACATGTTATGAACTTAAAAAGTGGTTTCAAATATTATAAAACATATCACGGTTGCCTATGTTAAATAAGATTTTGATGAAAATATCTTATTTGAGTGAGTATGGGAAATACCAAACAAAATGCAAAGTTCGTGATATTATATACCAATTTCAAAGTTTATGGGAAATACCAAATTTTGGGCAAAGTTCATGGTTTTAGAAACCAATTTCCCCTTTGAATTTGTATGGCTTGAAGACGTCTCAAAGTGTTTTGCATTTTGTGGTTGGCTTGAAATCTTTAATGTTCAAGTTTATTACTGTATTGTTGTGGCTCCAATTGTGGTTTGTTGTAGATGATTCTTGTGAATGCAATTTACAAGTCAGTCTCAAGGCAATTGTGTCGAAATTTTAGCTCAGGTATAATCTCGACTTGTTTTGTTTTTGGAACAGGTCAATGATTTTATGTTTTTCTTGTCATTAAGCGTGGACAGTTTTATGACAAAGGGAAATTAAATAACTGTATATCCGGATTTTGTGTATTTTAACTGAGACGTCTTAATAGGTTAGTTTGTAGAGCCAGCAGTTTAGTTAATTAGTTTTAGACATAAATAGCTTAGGCTTGTGCCCAGCTTTAAGGACTGAAGATTGTCTTTTAGATTGCTTGATATATTTTGTATATTCATGTCACAGTATTCAATTTCTAGTTCTTTTTGGATGATTGGCATAGACTTTATAATTGAAAGATCTCACTTTAGTTTTTGGGCTTCTAGCTTGTCAAACAAAGAGTACTGCAATATATTTTGGTGTTGCTGGTTTGTTACAATATGACCATGTAGATAAAGCATAACTCTGGTTTGTAATTATATGAATATGGCCTTGTGAATCAAATTGTAGTCCTTTATTGCATTATGTTAATGCACTTTTTAAGATGAAAAATGGACTCATTTTGATATATTGTAGGACAAAAGACCAAACTATAAGAGAGAAGAAAGAAAATATGGTTCAAATCTAAACAGTAATCAGCCCTTGAAGATCAATTTCAAATGCTTCTGCAAATCCACCATTGCATTCACCTTCGAAAGAGCTTCGCGTGGATACCTCGCACGCCTCAATCGGAGTCCGGATGAAGAAGATATGACTGTTTTATGAAAACTGCGCAGTGTAGTGAAAAAACGCCCGGCCGAGTGATTTCTGCCCTAAAAAACGCCCGGCCGGGCAAAGTTGACTGGGCCTATTTTTTCAGCCCAAACTATATAAAAAGCTAGGGCACGACTTCCTAGGGGACTTTTGGCGGCTGGAACGATTTTTGAGAGAGAATTGGAGCTTGGAAGCCACACTTGAAGAAGAAGAAGAGCAAGATTGAAGCTTCATCCACCCAAGCTCTTGTCCCCCATGGTATCTTAAGCTTGTTTCCTTGTTATTGTGACCACCATGGGTGGCTAGATCTTGGGATTACTCCTAATTTGTAGTAGGGTTGTTGAACATGAACTTCTTTATTTGAATTTTTATGATTTCCTTTGCCTTTTAGTTCTTATCTTTGGTGATTATTCTTATCCTTGTTGAGTTGAGCATGTAAACTTAATTTGGAAATTGTCTTAATTCTAATGTCTCTTTAACTTAGAATAAGGAGCAAACAAAGATAAGGAACCTTCGAGTTAAAACCGATTAGGTGATAAACCGGAGGTGGATCCTTTGTGTTGAATTGTGTTAGAAACTAATCCCGAGCTTACTATGCGACTGTAGGAGTGAGGGGTTGGTGAGTAGAGCCTAGGAGACTTGATCAGCCTATCCTAGGTGTACAATTCCTCGATCAGTGATCAGCTGCGAGCGAATGAAAAATCAACACGATCCCTAAAAGCATTGGAAAAATAATTAGGAAATAGAAGTCATGTGAAAAAACAACCCGAACCAAATTAGGAGTAGTTCTTCCCCTTTATTGTGTTAATCTCAAGTTCACTTTCTCGATCTTTCTGTTTGAGTCGTTTGTCCAATCCTATAAAATTACAAATTTATCGCTTTTTAGTTATATTTAATAGTTTTAGCAATTAATCTCCTCCTTATGGGTCGACACCTTTTATACTACATCGCGCGTCTGTATACTTGCAGAAGTAGTATTTTTAGGGATTTATAACTTGTTTTGTGTATTAAAATTGCACCCTAAAAATTACTAGTAGATAAATAACATGTGACTGATTGATGGTAGTTCATGATTCGTCTATAATAACTCTGGTTTGTATAATGTGGTTGACTTTGAGAGTCTGTTGTACAGTTTTGAAGAGTTGGGCACATTTCTGGGTATTGCTTCTCATGAACGAATTTTGTTTATTTCCCACAAACGTTAAAATTGGTCTAAAAAATCACAAACTTTACCTTTTGTTTGTTATTTTTCCATGACAGCCCAAATAAGATATCTTTAGCAAAAGTCTTATTATACGTGGACAACCGTAAAATATTTATGATATTTTAGATTACTTTTTAAGTTCGTAATAAGTCGGATAAAATGCTACGTAGAAAATCACGTTGATTTAGTAGTGTTAAGTATGTTAAAAGATGCACAGAAGTTGGTTAAATATGTTGATTGACATGCCATGGAAAATAACAAACAAAAGGTAAAGTTTGTAATTTTTTATACCAATTTTAAAGTTGGTAGAAAATACCAAAATTTATTGGAAGTTAACGTTAGAGGCCAATATTCTTACTTTGGCAAAGGAAAGCTTATTCTAATTTAATACTCCGTGATATTTTGGGCGCTGCTTGATTCTGAGTTTTTTACTGCATTTAGTTCTATTTGTAACCAAATAAAATATGAAACAAAACTTTCCACAAATGCAATAAAAACCCACTAAGTTAATTAATAAATAAGAATATCATTATCGAAAATAAATAAATAAATAAATAAGATTATATAATTTTGACACGTAAAAATATACTGTAATTTAATTTGGGTTATGGGCCGGCCGAGTAAACTTTTTTGGGCGAAATAAAAACTAAAATTACGGTTCTCATACCTGTGCTATATTCATCTGTGCATCATTTTTTGGTTGCTGAAAATCAACCGGCGGAGGTAGCCATTATATAGTCGGCGCCGGTGAATTTTAATTTCAGGTGAGTTTGGCCAACTGAGTTTAGGGTTAACTCGCGGAATTTCCTATTCCGTTTGATGAATAATTTGTGTGGGGGATTAGGTGTTGGCGTAATGCATTTTAATACTGCTGAGATTAAATTTTTTGGGGCATAATTAGTTGATTTTGATGCGGCGACACATTACGAATCTCAGCTAATAGGTTGGGAATTTCTGGTATTTGCGAATTGGGTTAGCAATGTTGTCGATGACTTGTTGCATTCAGATTATTTGCTGTCAATTGCTTTATATCTGACCAACGCTGGAAGATCCTTAACTTGGCTTAACATGTCTTCCAGGTCCTTAGTTTAGAAGTTTAGAACCCTAGAAATACACCAAATAGGAACGAACTGCAGCAATGGAGAGCGCCTTTGCTAGCGCGTCGGCAATCACTGACCAACGCCAGAAGATCGAACAGTACAAGCACATTCTCGCCACCGTCCTCTCCTCAAACGATGTGCTTCAAGCCAAACAGTTTGTCGACCACAGTTGCGATTCCGAGCTCATCCTCTATGTTGTTCTTTTCTTTGTTTTCGACTATTAATTAATGGTTACGTTTTATTTAAATTTGTTTGGGTGGTTATTTGTATGTGTTTCAGTGTTATCCGACGATGTGCCACTTGTTGTTTCGAGACAGCTTCTGCAGGTATTTGCCCAGGAATTGGGAAGGTTGGAACCAGAGTTTCAGAAGGAAATTTCCCATTATACCCTCAATCAGATCCAACCTCGAGTTGTTTCGTTTGAGGAACAGGTTATTTTCGAAGATTTTTTTTTATTTTTCTTGTCTTTAGACCTAGAGTGACTCCTTTGTTTATATTGCAAACTGCTGGGATTGGATTATAAGTTCTTTGTATATTGTGTTGGTCTTGAATTTGTGTGTTCATTGGTTGATATACTTGGTTAGTACAGACTTTATCCTTGAAATATCTACTTTAGAAAATACCTTCTCATTGATCCGCATCTTTTTTGAGTCTCCTCTAGATGATTGATAAAAATTTTCCAAGGTAATAGAGTATGCTATATTGCTATTACGGCTTAGAAATGAAGTATGTACTCTCAAACAAAAAGAAATTCAATATCTTCTAGTGTTGTTGGTTTGTAACCATATGGCCACGTAGATAAAGCAATTACTCACAGTATAACCTGCGACTGGTTGATGGTAGTCTGTAATTCATAGTATTTAATAAATCTGTAATCATAAATTGTTTGGTAGCTGATCATTTCGTCTGAGTTTGATTGCTTTTGATGAATATATTATTTTTCATCCTGAAATCTCACTGCCTAACTCTATTTTGATTTATTAACTGCCCATTAACTTTTGCAACCATTTCAGGTTTTGATAATCAGAGAAAAACTGGCTGAATTGTATGAATCTGAACAACAATGGTCGAAAGCTGCGCAGATGCTTAGTGGCATTGACCTAGATTCTGGGATGAGGTTCGCTAGCAGCTTTTGCTCTTGAATTACTACTAAAGCATAATTAGTATAATGCTAATGAAAATTCTCTTACTTGTGCTCATTTTCTATATTGGCAGAGTGATTGATGATACATTCAGACTTTCAAAATGTGTCCAAATTGCCCGCCTTTACCTCGAGGTAGGTCTCCTATATTCCCTGCCTTCATTCTTTGTACATTCTTCACTATCATAAATTTTTCAACCATATATTGATTGTAACTTGAATGGGATAACTAATGAAGATTTGTCTTTGAGATTCCACTTATTGGAATTTATTGTCTATCAATCATCATGGGCCCAACTTGTTAACTCTTGTTTCTTTTATTATAGGATGATGACGCTGTTAATGCAGAAGCTTTTATAAACAAAGCTTCTTTTTTGGTTAGCAACAGCCAGCAGGAAGTACTGAATTTACAATACAAGGTTAATATTTGGTTAATGGTTATGCTGTGTTGCTAATCTGTTATGTCATAATTTTGGGTCATAATGTTCATTTTATTTCTCAGGTTTGTTATGCTAGAATTCTAGATCTAAAAAGGAAGTTTTTGGAAGCTGCGCTGCGGTATTATGATATTTCCCAAATTGAAAAACGGAAAATTGGAGATGAGTAAGTTCGAGTAATTTCAGTGCACTAGTATTCCACATGGTACATGATATGGTTTAACTTTCATTGAATCATTGTTTTGCTACTAATATACTACCACACAAGCCAACTTTTTACACTTCATTTAGCTCCTGCTCTCACTACCTATAGTGTACTGTATAACCTTCTGCTTTGTTATATTTAACATAATCTTCAACTTTTAATGGCAGCATGATTATTTATTTTTCGCCTATGGTCATCAATGGGAGAATTTGTTGCCTATGTCGCTGCCCTTCATGTGGTTGTAGTTTATCAAATGTATTCAGGGCATGTTTGTCATCTTTGGCCCATCTTGCTTTGCCTCAACATTTCCCTTACAGTCTTAAGTTTCAGTTCATTTGTTCTGAATTTGCTAAATGAATAGAGCATTCAACTTGTGGTTATATATAGTGGACAAGCAGTGAAAATATATTATTTTATGTCCTATGATGATATCGCTTTAACAGTTACCATTGTCAAAGGGAATCACCTAATGTATAGTATTTTAAAGTTGTTGGAGATCACTATGTTTTGGCTAAGCTTAGCTAATGTATTCTTTTCTTTGATTTTCACATCTCATATATATTTGATTTTCTTTTCTTTTAATATGCTTTTAAGTTTAAAGATGTTTTGGGTGTGACGGTGACCTGTGAGTTTGTTTTTGAGTGTGAATCTTTGCATATTTTTATCTTAGATATATTTTCCATTTCCACGTAAGAATCATACGAGACTGATGTGGGCCTATGAATATATTGTAGAGAGATCGATGAAGAAGCACTGGAGCAAGCTCTCGCTGCTGCTGTGACCTGCACAATTTTGGCAGCTGCTGGGCCTCGGCGTTCTCGAGTTCTTGCAACCCTTTACAAGGTATAGAAAATGTTTAGTGGAATGCTTTGCCTGAATTCTGCTGATTGACTACAAAAATTCTATTATAGCAGCTTGGGTCTTTAGATTCTTGTCCAAATGTCCCTTCTGCTAAATTACTTACTCATTGAATTACTGCATTGTTTCATAATTGCATTGCATTGCTTACTTTGTACTGGTTTATTTTTTAAAAAGGGAGTGCATTGACTTCTTTATCATATAGTATGTGTTGCCTGCCATTTGCAAACACACATGATTATTCATATTTAGCATTTGGTTGCTGCTCTAGTCAGTATGACATCATTATACATTCTCCACTGCAAATGGCATACCTATTAGTCAGAGTAGTGTGAAGGATCATGCATTATGTTTAAACTTAATTGTTTGTTTCAATTCAACCAGGATGAACGGTGCTCTAAGCTAAAGATTTACCCAATCTTGCAGAAGGTAATCTATTTATTCTTGATTGTGCCAACTTCCTCTTAGCCAAAATTGCTTAAACTTAAAGTCTTTAAGGCACAGTTAGTGTATAACAAGTAGGTTCACATTCAAATATAAACAATCGATTAAGTCCTAATATCAAAATTCCTAGGTATACCTTGAGAGAATTTTGAGGAAGCCTGAAATTGATGCATTTTCTGAAGAGCTGAAGCCTCATCAGGTTGGTGCATTAAAGAGTTTACATACATACCATTTTCCAGTTCATTTACTATTTATTGTTGACAATCTTTTCATGTGATTCTGAATGTTGACAGAAAGCAACTTTGCCTGACAATTTTACTGTTCTTGATCGAGCCATGATTGAGCATAATCTTCTTAGTGCTAGCAAACTTTACACAAATATTAGGTGGGTGGGCATGTCTTTGGATCCTTTCTGTTGATTGAAATTTGAACATACTGATTTCATAATTTCTTCTGGTTTGTATGATGGTTAACTCTGAGTCTGTTGTACAGTTTTGAAGAGTTGGGCACATTGCTGGGTATCGCTCCTCAAAAGGTTCTCTTCTATCTCCAATAAAAAATGATACCATCACTCTGTTGAATTAGAGATCTAAAGGAATAGACAAATTTGTTTCATAACTCAATTTTCTTGAGTTGGAGACTTTTTATCTCTTGTCTTATTCATACTTGGGCAAAAGAAAGCTTATTCTAAGATGTGATATTTTGGGTGCTGCTAGATCCTCGGATTTTTCTGCATTAAGTTCTAATTTTAATATGCTCATTAGGCTGTGACTTGCTAATTCTACCACTTTGATACCAGCTGGTTTTGACAGGCTGAAGTCATAAATAATTTATACTCCCTACTTTTTTTAAATGCCATATCCTTTTCTAAATCACTTTTAATCCCTATGTTTCTCCAAATCTTGCTAAAGGGTTGGAGAATTTTCAGTATTTACTAAAGCTTCAATCATTTTTGGCAGGCGGAGAAAATAGCTTCTAGAATGATCTGTGAAGATAGGATGAGGGGATCTATTGATCAGGTAAAACTAGACTTCCAATTAATTTTCAATCCTACTGTTTCTTTGGTGTTTTCATCTTCATTCTGTTTTAAAGTTTGATTTTTGGTAGTCAATATTCATCCCCTTTCTCTCTGGTTCTTGGTTCTAAGATATAATTAGCAACATTCTATTCATTCAATAATAAACTTTGCCAGGTCGAAGCTGTTATTCATTTTGAGGATGACGCCGAGGAATTGCAGCAATGGGATCAACAGGTAATGATGCATGCATCTATTCAAGCTTTTCAAACTAGACATACAGTTTTTTTTTACCTCCTACTATGATCTTGTTATGTTAGCATATTGCAAATATATATTTTGAGACACATCATCTTTGAAATCTCAAGCCACACATCGGTTGAGCTTTAGAGGCTCGACCACTGTGAATTAACAGTTGAAGTTTGAGCCATGTGTCTCGAGCTTGAGGCAACGTATCTCAACCCTCAAGCAACAACCATGACTCGAGCTTTGGAGGCTTGATCTACGATGCCTTAATTACTGAGACACATGATCAAGTGTCAGAGGCTCGAGAAATGGTTACGACTTGGCTATGCTTGATTAGCTAGTCAGTATTGCTAAACTGTCATTATTTAATTCCGTATTCTAAAAGATTGTCCATGAATTCTTTATTCTTTGAGTTTAGATTATTATTTTCCCTTAATTCATATTCAGTTAAGTTTTACCTAGGTCATGGGCTAATATTTAAATTGTTTGGCAGATATTTGGCTTGTGTCAGGCTCTCAATGAAATTCTTGATAGCATGGCGAAGAAGGGTTTGCCCATTCCTGTCTAATACTCACATTCTTTTTTGGTAAATTTTACTATGGTGATGAAATCCAACTTTTGTATGAAGCAGACACTTTTTGATGTAGTGCCCTATCAGTAAATTTGAGTTACTATTACTTGTTTCACTGAGCCAGAGATCCCACAATCTTAATTTGTATCTGCTGTCTAGCTGCATTTTATCAACTGAATATCATCTTTGCACGAAAGAGAGATCCCAACATTATCATCACTAGCTTCACACACACACAAACACACACATATAAATAGACTATAGTACAATCAATGTCGATATATATACTTTTATTAATAAGGGAGTAGTAATTTATAGATCTAAGATTAGGTTTTAGGGTCCAGTGAAAACTTCCTTCCATATGTCTGAGAAAGCCTTCAAGATGGCTTTATGATGCATCCTTGAATTTAAAGAGAGAAAGCTCATCAAGAGCTGCTCCAAATCGGTCGGTTCAAAAATGCGTCTCTCCACAATCATCTCCAGCATCGATCTTTTGAAGTCTTGGTAGGGATCAGCTGACCTCTTGAGGACCACAAAATTCTCATTCACCTGCATATGCTCTAGCTTTTCCGTCTGCTCAGCTATGTCGCTGTCTTTCCAATCTTTCGAACCATAACGTTTAAACCTGCGTGTTCGCCTCCCAGGTTTCTCATTTGTGTTGAGAGGTTCCTCTGATTGTTTAATAGAAGAAGAAGAGCTGTTATCGTGTCCAGCCAAAGAAACTTTTGGTTTCTTCATCATGATTCTCTCTTTTTTCCTAGTTGGAGCTCTCTCTTTCAGTTTATGCTTATCTTCTCTTTTGACTGTGGTATATGCTTGTGTAGGAATTTTTTGGTGCATAATGAATAGTTTTGGTTCATTTTGAGGATGATTGGAGTTGGTGGGGAGGTGGTTTGATGAAGATGGAAGGTCTGGGAAAGTGGGTAGTGAAATGTCATAGGTTTTAGAGATGTGGGAGTGAGGCTGAGGGGTTTTAACTAGTGCGGATGGATCAATGGCACGACAGATTTGTATGGAGTTGAGAAAAGAGAGACCAAGTTTTGGACCTTTGCCCATCTTCTTCAAGGAGTAGGAAAGTGAGTTAGAGCAAGTGGTGTTGATTCACCAAGACAAACTCTATATATAGAAATCAAGGGAGAGAGGAAGAAAGGCCGGCTGATCTAAGTAACAGAATCTATACTTAAATAATGACTGCTTTTTGGCGACTCAATCTAAGTGATAACACGAGGTTAGGACATGAAAAGATTGATTAATGTGGGAGTATTAGTATTTTTTTAGTTTCTATTCTTCATAACATTTTTTTCTTTTCTTCTTAGACAAATCTTTTGCAATCATTTTTCTTCACTAACTAATGTCAGCCCTTCCTAGTCTCCAACATCTAACAATCGGTCTTCATCTGTCTTTAGTATTGGCCAAAATTAATTTCAAACAATTTTGAAAAACTAATTATAGAGAAAGAAAGAAAGAAAGAAATGTGTGATGGATTAAACCCCTTCACTGCCTACGAGTCCAAGATGTATGAACAACTCAAAATGGAAAACATGTTAATATGTATAAAAAGTTATGCAAACGACATGTACAAAAAATAAGATTTGAATAAAAATGATAGAGGGTGCTATCTAAATAGGCTGCGGTGCGAACTCGTCAACTTGTATCAATATCATGGATTATGAAGGGCAATAAATACCAATTGTATACAACAATCCAACCTTAAATGAGACAATAGTCTCCTCCAATATTATACATTATGAGCTCATCAGGTTTTATTTTGTTTCTTTGTGTAAGATGCCCATCACGATGGAGAGAATGATAACCGAATAATGAGGTTTATTCTCAAGGAGTTATTTTTTTAAAAAGGAAAAAGAAGAAAGTCCAAAGTTCAATAAAATGACAATGAGAGTGAAATGGAATGAGGTTAGGAAAGCAATGACAAATCTTGAACATAAAGGAATGCAACAAATCGGAGAGAGAGAGAGAGAGAGATGCCAAAACATTTAGGCTAAAATTATGGAATTATAAAGTATAGTGATTCGAAATAAAAAACATCAGTTCCAAAAAAAATTGTAGTGCTGTCAATTAAAGGAATGGAATGCAAGTGAAAATAATCATTCGATTCCTAAGGTTGCGCAATTCTGCAATGCATGTAAATTATTAATTTATTATACTTAATAACTAAAAGAGGATAAAATGATATAAAATTATAAAGTATAATTAAAAATTATAAGGATATATATAGACAATGTTACAATAATAAAGGATAACTATGTCATATTACAATGTTGTTCATAAAATTAGGGATATAATAGGTGAGCCTAAATTTTTAGAACAAGTATCTCTTGTAATAATTATAGATAAAATATTTGTATAGATTTCGTCTCAATTGTCAAGCTTTATGCTTTGGTATAATATGAGTTATTTTTATTAACTTTGTCGGATTAGTAAAATTTATTGTTGTTCTATTTTTATATTCAGTTTCTTATGTTACTATATTTTTTATTAACATGGTTTGAATTAGCCCTATACCCCAAAATAGCTTAAGATAATAACGTTGCTCTGTTTCTAATGGCATAGTACTATTCATTATTTGACATTCTTCATGGGGTTTAAATAATGAGAATATGGTTCATACTTATTAAATCTGTAGTATACTCTAACGTTAAATAATATTATGAATATTCTTTATTAATGAAAAAATGAAGCAGAAAGTTGTGCTGATTTTGTGCTATTTTGGTGCATATCGGTAAAATAAAGGGATTCTAAAAGCATGTAAATTATTGAACTTTGATCAAATTTTATTTTTTGCATTTTATAGTACAACTTATTTAATAATTACTGAACTTTAATATCATCTGATATTATTAGTCATGTGAAATTTCATTGTAAATTGATGACATAGATCGATTGATTAACTCACCTCCAATGTTACGGCTATTGTGTAAACATTAAATTCGGCATGAATCTAGTTCGTGACAAAACAAGATGAAATTAAAAAAATCAGTAATTGTGAGTATACATTGTAAAGTTGTGCAAGAACTTTTTTTTTATCAAAATACATACGTATAATACTTTGCATGCTTTTATCTCCAAAATAAAATAGGGAGCCCAATTAACATCACTTCCAGATTATATTTATATTTCTTGTTGTCTCTATTTCTGCATTCTTGTCAATTTCACAATCGATACATGTCAAAAATAAAAGACAAATACTAAAATTTCCATCTATAAACATAGCTTAAAATTTGACATAATTGATATCTAATATTTTTATTTTATTGTTGAATTAGTAATTACTGACTTGGTCCTTTGACTAAGACAAATGACTATCTTGAAGCGCTTAAATCTTGGCTGGAAATCAGAGCTGATAAGATGAGACAAAAACAAGTATGAAAGCTGGTAGCACAAATATATAACTAAGCATTCAACTCTTACAATCAGTACAGTAGTATAGATATCTAATCTGGATAACTTAACAAAATTGCTTGAGCAGATAAATTAGTGCTGCAGTTGCTCTATAAAAGAGGGGTTAAATTCCTCACTAAAAGAAGAGAAAAACAAAAGCATTTACAGTCTGTCAACACAAATGTATTTGCAATTTCCTAGCTATGGGCTTAATCCTCAATTGACTGAATCTCACCCATCATGATCCTGTTGCTAACCACATTAAATCCTAAAACGGATGGACTCACTTTCTTCCCCTTCTTCCCCTTCTTCTTTCCACCTCCTTTCACGTCCCCATCACTCGCTGCCACACCACCTTTCGCCGAGCCCAATCCATCAACAAAGTTCGTGTTCACATCTCTCGTTGTCGACCCATAGGCCTTGTCATTGTTCTGGCTTTTGAAGGCAACTTCAAGAACATCCGCAGGCAAAAAGTCTTTGTAATTTAGAAACTTGTCGATGAACTCGTGGTCGGGATCAAATGAACCAAGATTTTCTATCAGAAGCGTTTTGGCCTCCCCTCTTGATTGCTTAAAACAAAATTCCAGGAAACTCGTATCTGCAAGAAAGAATGGAGTGGATACAATTATGTCAACTCGGGCATTCGCATAAAATACCTCAAACAAAACCAGAAAAGGCAACGAGAATAGAATGAAGTAATTGCGATAGATACCTTTGGAACCTACAAGTCTGGCGCACTCACTCTCGCACCATTCCTTGAAGTCCATGGCCTCTGATCACAGTATATAGGAGAGAGAGCTTCAGTTTTAATTTTCCTTCTCTGAGAAATAAATAAATAAATTCAAGTCTATCAAAATTGCACACCTGAATTTTTGTTGGAGGCATTCTTCTTCCCTTTCATTGAGGAAGCTGTTGAAGAAAGTGAATACTCAGTAGGCCTTCCACCGATTGATTTCTCTCGGTTCAATGGACCACTAGCATTTCCTTTCACAGATGGGGTTTTGCTTCCCCAACTGCCCTGTGTTCCAAGTTGAGGATAACCTGACCTGAACAGAACAGAGCAGAAACTCAAATCACAAAAACAACCACTTGAGAATAATTTACCAGCCAAACTTTATGCAGATATCAAGAATTACTACTAGAAAATATTTCACCATGCATATGAAGGTATGCGAAGAATATTTCCAATAGAATATCTTTGTCCAGTTGTACTAAAACAATAGAGGTAGTTCAGAGAGCATGCATGTGTTGGAAATATTCCCAAATTTATCTGGTTGCAGTTAATTCTAAGAAAGATAATTGGTCATTTCCTACAGTGTCATTAATGAAAGTACCTGCTTCCCAACACTTCAACCATATTATCACAATAATAACCATGCAAAGTAGAATTAAATGTTAGTGCATGTGAGGGAAACAGGGCTGACAGACAAGATTCTCGACCGGTTCAGCTAATAATAAACCCCCTTTACATTAAAAGAAAAACTACATCCATATATCGCCTAGTAGAAAAATAATCTTCAGCTGGTACAACTTAAGATATACGAATAGACATTTATCTGTCCTATGACATCTGCCATCACAAACCTTTTTAACACCCCAAAACCTCTTTTTCTACCCAATCCAAATAATAACTTTATCAAAGAATCCTGTATCCAAGACCTAACATCTTATCTATTCAACAAACAATTAACATGCAAAATTATAAAACTAATATGCGAAAAAAAAAACAAGCTTCAAGGTCTATGCAACCATCATCACGAAACATTACTTCATCGACAACTATTGTAATTCTGATATGTTGATTATCACAAATAAAGAAAGAACCGTACTGCTTTGCCTCTTGTTTCACTTGATCCAATGGCCCCCAGAAGAGATCATCCTCCACATTATTTTTTATCTGCGAAGAAACTTGTCTCGGGGATGCAGCCTTTGCAGGTGATGATCCAGAGACTGACCATGAGGAAACACTTCCACGGGCAGTTTGGTTAGTTGCAGATTTCTGAGGAATTGGCACCGGAATTGCAGGTACAGATGACATTGACCTTTGTTGTTCCTTTAGGATATCCCTGAGTGAAGTTGGCTTATGAAGCTTGCCGGAATCAGTGGACCAAGCAGGGCCAGGAGACGGGCTTGCAGACTCATCCTTCCACATAACAAAATCACCAAAGGAAGGGCCTGATGGCACTGCTGTAAAGGCTTCCTTCTCTTGCTGCATTTGCCGAGTAATTTTTCCCTTGTCATTTGAACTTGATCCAACTGCCACGTCTACTGAAGTTGTAGGAGCAACCTTAGCTGCAGCGTTCTTAGCTTTAGAAGCCTTTTTACGACTCTTTTTAGTATCTTTAGCCTCGATAAAGTCATCATCATCAACAGCCTTATTTTGTGAACTCGCTGTTTTGGAAGGCACTCCCCAGGAAGCACTTTCAGAAACTTCCATTTCTCTCTCGACTGACTTGGCAGCAGCATCCCAAAATAGATCTTCAGCTTGGCTGCTCTTGTTCTTCTGGATTGAGGAACTCTCAGATTTTAACTCAGCACTGGTATCCGGGTGAAGTATGTTAGGTGCCTTATTATCAGAACTCAAAACTACCCCAGCCCAGGGAGGAGAAATGGCAATAGAGGTTAGAGATGTTGAGATATCCGAAACAGCCACTTCTTCTTGTGCTCTTCTCCTCTGCTCTTCCTGCTGTATTTCGAGCAACGATTTTGGCTTGAAACCAGGAGCAGGCTTCCATGCACGTTGTCCAGCATGGGTGTGATCTGAAGCAGACACAGCTTGTTCTATCTGACCCTTGCTCTCACCTGCTACCCCACCACCTGTAGAATTCCAAGAAGACAGTGATTGTTTGCCAAGCGAATCCATATCATCAATAGTCTTACTCTCCTTTATGGAAACAGGTGCATCAAGTGCATCTAGATGGACAGGCATTGTCTCAGGTTTTTCATGAGGCATATTTGCTCTTTCACTTTCTGGTTTAGGCTGTTGTGGCTTAGACACACCCTTTACCAACTCAGTAGAAACCTTCAAAGCCTTTTGCTTTTTGGATTTCTTCTCAACCAGCTTCTTCGCTTCCTCAGCCTCAGGAACTTTCATTTCCTTAACAGGTAAGGACTCACTAGTGACTTTTTCACCTAAATCTTGTGCATATGCAACAGTTCTAGCAGAACTCTCATTTGATGCACTTACATCTACGTGAATATTAGCAGCAGGCAATTCCTGTTTAAGTGATTCCGCTAAACATACCACAGGTGTAGGACTCAAAGCAACATCAGAAGTTGTAGATCTGACAGTTTCATCATCACACGACGTACGTTCCAAAGGCTTGTTGTTGGTCACCTCTGACATAACTATTTCTTCCATTCCATCAGTTGGCATAGAAGACATGTCTTGCTGCTTATCGACAATTTGATGAGGCAGGATGGCATTCCAATTCCTTTGCTCCGCGTTATTGGCAAAAGTTGAATGTGGGGCATGCATAGATGTTTCAGGAGCAACATATGGGTTAAAATCTTGTGAAATACTGGGAGGGGCAACAGGTAAGACAACATTTTCATGTTGTGGATTCTGGGATTGAAGCTGAAGATCATTTTTAAATAACTCGTGTGGTTGTCGAAATGAGGCATGATCAACATTAGTAATTCTTGCAGCCAAAGCTCCAGCTTGCAAATGCTGGAATGATGGATCACCCAGTCGTTGATTAGGATGCTGCTCAGAGAGCAACTGAGAAATCAATTGTTGCTGATGCAATAATTGTTGCTGCTCTTCCTGCTTCTGTTGCTGCTTTAAAAGCAGTAGCTTATCCAAAATAGATTGTTGTGGTGGAACTGGCACCTGAGATTGCAGCTGCAGCATATACTGCTGTTGCAACAAACTTAGCAGTTGCGGGTCTTGGGACAGACCAGACGCGAGTAGATTATCCGGTGTTAATAGGTTGGATGGGTTGTCCATGGATTTGGGTAATAAATTACTCATAGATGGATTCTGCATCTGCAGCCTTTGCTGCAAGCTACTTGCAGATTGTGGAGGAAAATTCTGAGAGTGATGAATGTCCAACTTATTCTGAAGTGGGTCCAGTCCCCCTTGGACAGGGAAATTCAACCAGCCACCCATTCCATTGTTGACATTGGAGCTGGGTCTTTCAGCTATCCCCTGACGGGATGTCAATAAATCCACATTCTGTGAATTATTCTGTGCAAGAGCATTGTCTGCAATAGAAGACAAAAGGTTCTGGCGAGCCAGTGATGCATCACCCACTAAATCTGTCTTTGCAGCAATAGCAGCTGCATCTCCCCCTGGCCAAAATTGATAAGGACTTGGAAGAGATCTCTGCCTCTCTAGCATCATCTTTTTCGCCAATATATAAGGATCATCCCCACTATTACCTCCTACAGAAGGAAGTTTGTTAGAAATATTTCCACTGTATCCCTGCATAGCTGCAAATAATATTTTTGTCAGATTACAAGAATGATATGATTCAGAGGCAAAAACTGATATAATGAAGGCACTGAAGTGGCAGTAATCTTTGCTGAAATCACAACATTAGGAACACAGTTTCTTTTTTCCCTTGTTTATATAGAAATAGCCAAACCTTCTGAGAGAGCAAAATTTTCCAGTGCTGCAGGATTCATGCCGCCCCCCATAAGTGACTCCAGGAACCTGTTTTCAGCCTCAGTCGCTGAACCAGGTTTGTATCTTGAATCAGCTTTTGACGTTTCAGCCTCGTTCAAAATAGGGTGAAGATTCCCCATGTTTCCATAGTTCAACCAACCAGATGTATCTTGTATTTCGTTGGGCTTAGGTGATTTGAATCCAGGAGGAGGACGTGCTTTAGCACGCAAGTGTGGCATCACATCTCCAAGTGAAGTGAATGGACTATCAGCCGGTGCACTGGCTAAGCGAACTAGCAATTCTATGCCAAAATACCCAGCCTCAAACCATGTAATGATATCACTTCCAGAAAATGGACCTTGAATCTCACCCTGCGGATCTTTATAGATGAGTACTAAGTCTTCAGGTGGAATCTGAGAAAGTTTGCGTGCCTCAATCTCCCTGTCCAACACTGCTGATGTTTGTCTTCTCGTCATAGGATGATCACCCATCTGGAACTGAGGTCCCTTTCTAGTGTTAAGGGTATCCGTTGAACTGTTCTCCAATGCAGAGTTAAAGGATGAAGATCTCCATGAACCATCATGTCCCGGGGCACTAGACTCTCTGGAGCCAAGAATGCTCCTATTTTCTTTCAAAACTGAACAAAGCATGAATTAGATAATTAATTAATAAACTAAATGCAAGACCACTAATACGGACTAGAACAATCAACGCATCCAAAGGCCAACTGGAATGAATAATAACATTTCATTACAGTAATGACTTAACATCAACATATACCGGTAAATATTTATATAGTACTCCCTCCGTCCTGGATAATTCGTCTCACTTTTATATATTAGTTTTATAGTAATAAATTGTGAGTAGGAATGAGTTAGTGGAATATGGGGTCCACTACCAAAAATGGTAAAAAGTGAAATGGGACAAAATTATGTGGGACGGATCGAAATGGAAAAATTGGACAAATTATCAGGGACAGAGGGAGTATAATTCAGAGAAGATTCTGTATCACCAAAACTTTTGAATTTTTTTGTAAATCAGATACTATTATATCAACTTATTTGTTTAGTTTAACAACACTATTTGCTTTTCTTCATACAGCAATCAAAACGAACATTGTGATTTACCTTCAGCATTCAGTTTGTGATCAGAAGTCTGATAGTCCTGCATGGCCTCCACTTTGGCATTAGACCGGGAATATACCTGCCTTTCATCAGACAAAC
This sequence comes from Salvia hispanica, assembly GCF_029641045.1. Lineage (NCBI taxonomy): Eukaryota > Viridiplantae > Streptophyta > Magnoliopsida > Lamiales > Lamiaceae > Salvia > Salvia hispanica. Next base: position 47,157,701 of record NC_142692.1, on the reverse strand, counting down.
CTTCTGAATCATCATGAGAAGCTGCAAGATCATCTCTACTACCTGCTAATGTAAAAGAAAACAGAAACTAAATTTACTGAAAATTGTCTGCTAAAACTTGACTGCAGTTAGTGAATTAGGCACACAATAATGAGCTATACAGATTAAAAAATTACCAATCCTGTTTCTTCTAGAATGCATAAAGTCAGTAGTTGCTCGGCCAGCAGATCCATCTTTACTGATTTGAGGTGCACCACTGCTCACAATTTCTTCTTTCTCAATCCCCTTGAGGATAACCTACAATTGAACCTACACAATCAATTTTATAATAGACAAGCATTCAAAATTTTGGAACCAATATGTAGCACGCTTTACCAATTCTTCAGGTGTCGGGGAACAAAAGGCCATGGGTTCCACATATTCATCTTGAATTAGAGAAGGTACATGAATAAGCCCCTCCAAAAACTTTGTGCAGGATCTCAAATCAACTGACCTGTAGATATCAATCAACTTCGCCCTGCTATATTTTAGAGCATGGGGCTCACTATTAACACTGTCATCTTTTTCTAAGATAGGTCCATGATTACTGGCTAAGTGAGAGACAGAGCTCCCCATAGAGTTAACCTTTCCTCTGCCAATAGAAAAGGTTGGTGCATGATTTTCTCCACGTCCCCTTCCATGTGACAAGACAGGAACTTGTTTGTTTGGGGGTGAAGCTTGGTGGTGAGGATCTGCTCTTCCTCGGCTGTAGGATGAGCTTGGTCTCCATGGTCGAAAATGATCCCCATCCCTCTCTTCCTTTGCATGAGCACGAGGTTGAGAAGACCCTTTGTCAAGAATTGTATCATTTTCTTTACTAGAAGCCCCCCACTTTTCACGCACTGCATCAACCTCTTTGTCATCAGGCCCCCAACGAGTATTCCATTTGCTCTCTCGGCGTTGATCGTGACCTTCTTTATTTGCTGGATCAGCCCATCGCTCTACTGGGGTACGGCGCACTTCACCATATTGTTTCCCAGGAGAATCAGCCCACCGATCCACTCGTCGGTTACCATGAAGCTCTCTTTCCCCTCCTCTCCATTGATCTTTGCGGACAGAGGAATTGGTATCCCTTTCTTCATCACGCCAACGTTCACGCCTACCAGATTCCATATCTCTTATGGATGGACGGAAAACATCTTTCTTGTTCTGGTCATCATTCAAGCCTTCAACTGCTCCAGGTAGTTTTGTACTATCTCGAGAATTGGCCTGTCCTTGAAGTGGACTAAGATGGTTTTCCTGCACCAGAAAACCATGTGTTGTGGCATAAATAACAACATAGAGAAAGAATTGTTCAAAACTCAAATGCTTATTAAAATGTAGAACTCCAATTTAGAGGAATGATGTAATAAAGAATCAGGGGGAAAAGGAATAAATTGATAATAACAAACCCCAGTAACCACTCCAGCTTTGTTCTCCCCTGGTTTTGGCAAAAGCCATTGTGGCGATAGGGGAATGGAATTGTCAACTCCATGAAGATCTACACCAATAAAAAAGAGAGACAGGGTCACTAACAATTTCTATTGGATTGAAACTGATAGAAAATATTGTTCAGAATTCTTGATGTGCTTTAATCAGTTTATACGATTTATATTGTCTCCAAATTGTGAAAATAGTGAAAACAATAAGCAAAGTGATGAACCTAAAATGTTCTAGTGGATAAAAGAGAAAAAATCAGAACCTGGTAAATGTGCTTATGTATTTAACCAATTTACAAGTTGTTGCTATCCTACTTAAATAGTCAACTAAAGGTTCGGAGTTCAGTGGACTTGAGAACCATTAAGCATCTGAGTTGTTTGAATTATCAAGATAATATATCAGAAATACCATTTGATGGTCAATAGTGTTAAAGACCGACAAGCTCGCAAGCATTTGCATATATACAAAAGCATAAGACTTCACCCATTTCTTTTCACAACACATCTTCGATAGTCATTTGTAAAATTTAAGTGACATGAGAAATAATAGTACTGAACAACAAATGGCATTTCTGAGTAATAGCAATTCATGATAAGATTCAAAAATAAACATCAGAACCAGTACAACTAAAAAATAGGGAAAACTGAAATGGAGATAATGACAAATTGACTCTTTGAAACCTCATATACTACTTCTAAACAGAGGTGCACGATTTCTCCATTAGGCACTAATTTAGGAGTGACTGACTTAATCACATAGATAGATATAAGGAATAACATTTTTCTGCTGCATTTGAATAAAATATGCAAGGTAAAACACATGATAAGATAAATCTTGTTCCAAATAAGAGGGAAGAAAATTGCTTCAAGCCAAACAACTATTGACTGTAAAATTTTCAAATTCACCCCACATTATCAAGTACAGCAATGGAAAGAAATGATTTTTCAAGCACACTGATGAATTAAACAAGAGTTAGAAAGAACCGCCAGTTAAATTACTTGGCAACACTGTACTGAAATAAATTTTAAAAATGTGAGGAATAAGGTAGCAACTAAAATCAAATATGCACGTTAAGCAGCCGCCACAAAATACTTCATTAGTAAAAACCAGAAAGACAAATTTTGTTCTCAATAAGAGGGAAGGAAATAGCTTCAAGCCAAACTATATTGACTGTAAAATTTTCAAATTAACCTCGCATTATCAAGTACAGCTATCGAAAGAAAAGTTTTTTCAAGCACAGTGATGAGTTTAACAAGAGTTAAAGAGAAGAAATTGGCATTTTCAATCCGAAATGACGATAATTGAAAACCCTAAACCCACAATGACGCCATAAATCGAAACACGCAACAGCGGCATCAATTCACGACTGGAAAAAAATACTAGAAAACAAATCATGGAGAAAACATTAAGCGAAGAAGAAAACAATGACGCGAAAACGGCAAGCAACAAACGAAAATAAAGAGGTTGCGGAGAAGAATGTGAACCTTTGGTGATCAGATTAGAGCGAGAATCAAACTGAGTCTTGTTAGCCATTGATGATCGAGGAGGGAGAGAGAGATGCCGAAAACCCTTTTGATTGACTGCTGCACAGAATAGACGAAGGCGGGTGAAGTGTAGGGTAACGGCTGAGTATAAGATAAATCAGGGAAGGAAAGATGGCGTAGATTAACAACGTGTCTCTCCCTCGCGCATGTTAGCGTATACGTATTATCTTTATTATTTTTTCTTTATTTATTTTATATCTATCCATTTAACTTCCTCATAAATTTCACTCATGAGTAAAGGCCAAAATTGGATCTGAACATATAGTCATTTTACGTTTTTGGTCATAAACATTATCTTTTGGATTTTTTGGTCCTGAACATATGGAAATTTGATCATTTTGGTCCTGTACATTTCAAATCGGATCACAATTAATCCTTCCGTCAACATTTCTGTTAAAACTAACGGTCAACTGGTTTAATCCCAATTTTTGATCAAATTAAACTTTTAATTCTGATTTTTTACTTCCTAATTAATGCCCTAATTATTTTTATGAATATTCTAAACACATCGTCTCCATGGGTAAATAGCTGTTTTTCTCTCTTGCAATCAACAAGAAGCTAAAACTACTACTCATCTTCAACCAAAACCTTCTGCCCCTTACCCTGATTTCTCCACAAACGCATTCCCCTGATTTCATACTACCAAAACCACCTCTTCTTATCTTCCCCTTTTCTTGATCTTTTTTACTTATCACAATGCTGAATTAGAAACGCAGTCAGCATCAATCAAGAATTTGGTCAATCACTATTTGTCCCATTCATTGTTCTTAATTTCCTAGTTTGACACTATATTTATGTGAAAAATTGGATCTTTTTAAGTTTTTGGATGGAATCGAGTGGGATTTACTCAAATTTGCAGCCTAATATGTTAGGGGTAGAAATGTCGCTCCACCACAATTTACCACCAGCTCAGAATCCCCAGAATCCACACCACATTCCGCCGCCGCCGCGGCACAACCCCATGGTTTTAGAGGGTTTTTTCTGGAGTGGATGGGGTGGTGATGATGGGTATTAGAATATTTATAAAATAATTAGCGAAATAATTAGGGAGTAAAAAATCAGAATTAAAAGTTTAATTTGGTCAAAATCGGGATTAAACTCATTGACCGTTAGTTTTAACGGAAATGTTGACGGAGGACTAAAATGATCAAATTTTCATATGTTTAGGACCAGAAAATCCAAAAGATAATGTTCTGGACCAAAAACGTAAAATGGTCATATGTTCAGGATCAATTTTGGCCTTTACTCTTTCACTTATTAAAGAAGTCGCCGTGGTCGGAGACACTATTTATGCCCTCCCACTATTTGATTTGAAAGGCGGGAGCGGGATGTCCTAAGATTTTTGTAACCTAATTTTGTAGTATATGATTTTCTTGCTAAATTTCATATGTTCGATGAACAAGTTGATGTCTCCGATTTAGTATTGACTGTGTATTTTAGCACTAATATGATTATATCAAATTCAATAAGGAAGAATGAAAAAACTTTTGATGTTGAACATACAAAGGTATACAGTTTTCGTCTTATAAAAATATATGCAGGAAAATAATAGTTAAAGTAGTGTTAGTGCATAATTAGTAAATAAGAGAAATGAGAAAAATAATAGTTAAAGTAGTGTTAGTGGATAGTGAGACCTATATTATTATTAATGTTTAATAGTTATAATGGTGGATCATAGTGGTATATAAATTTTAAATGAGTATAAAATACGAAAGTTAAAAATTGCTCTCGTACAATTGTTTAGTTATCAACATAAAACGTCAATTTCAGGTACTAATATCTAATACCAACGTTTTAGTTATAACCAACTATATTCTTTTCTTAAAAAATGTTTCAAAAGTTTGCATTTATATAATTGTCTAAATTTAAATTATATTTTCGAAATCTATCAAATTAAAGGTAATTTTATAAGGATTCTAATGATATCCTGATTGCATATGTTCAGATGACAAAAGTTGATATTCACTTCGTCCCATAAAAATATAGACTCTTTTCATTTTAGTCTATCCCATAAAAATAATGCACTTCTGTTTTTGGTAACTTTTTTCTCTCTAATGAGGTGATCACAATCTCCACTATATATTCCAATAATTTTTTCTTTCTATCTCTCTCATTCATTACCAATTATGTATTCAAACTCGTGCAGTCAAATGTTTTATTTTTACGTGACGGAGTGAGTAATATTTCGTTAATTTTCATATAAGGATTCTAATGATATCATAATTGCATATGTTCTAAACAATATGTTTTGATCCATATTTAACTCGTCAATTAGATCAAAATTCAGTTGAACGTTCATAAAAATAAGGACTTTGAAGAGCACGAATTTTAATGTTAAATTGGTATAGCGCGAGATTTAATCATTTTAACTCATCAATCTGGTTAAAATTCAGTTGACCGTTCATTTTTATAAAATATCATCTTACATTAGGACAGATTAACTATTAAGTAAACAGTTTTTTACACTAAAACAAATAAATTGAAAAAGAAGATACTCCGTCCGTCCCCGATTAAGAGTCACACTTTTCTATTTCGGTCCGTCCCCAATTAAGAGTCACACTTCATTTTTACCATAAATAGTAAGTAGGTCCCACATTCCACTAACTCAATTAACCCTCATTTTATTATAAAACCAATATAAAAAATGGGTTTCACATTCCACTAACTTTTTGAACCAACTTTTATTTACATTTCTTAGAACTCGTGCCCGGTCAAAATGTGACTCTTAATCGGGGACGGAGGGAGTAACTAGTAAGCACAACTAGAAAAGTTAACCTGCACATATCCTTCGGAAGCACAAGCTTCACAGTCGTCTTCTTCTTCATCTTTGCCAAACCAATTGTCAGTTTGTCGGTAACGACAATGGTATTTACATGGGCGGATTTTTGAGTTGCAGACCGAATATCAACATTTGCCTCAAATCCTCTATCAATTTTCGGCATCATCATCTCAATTTTGTCTTTAGATATCTATTTTTAATCATTTTGGCTATCAGTTTAATACCCTCAAGTTCAACTTGATCGATCCAGTTATAAGAGAGACAATACAACAAGCATATAGGGCTTTGTGCCCTACTTTCACCGCCATGTCTAAGTATAGAATAGTTGATTCAAGGTCTGTCTTAATGGATCCAACTGTCACACCAACCATTCCGTCTTAACTTATGCATCATTTTTTCCTATTTTAAATCGAAAATAGTATCTCATCTGTTTCATAAAAATAAATACTTTGAAGAGCACGAATTTTAATGTTAAATTGGTATAATAGAAAAAAAAAAGTAATTGAAGTATTGTTAGTTGAAAATGAGGACAACTAAGAGATAAAAACTAGCCTAAAAAAGTGGTCTAATTTTGTGTGTTGTGTTGGGGTTGGGACGGGGGTGGGGGGTGGGGGGGGGGGAGTTGAATAAATTGAAAAAGAATGGAGTATATGCTATATGACATATACCAAAGTATTAGAGGTTTGTTTGCATAGATGAGAAACTTTTGTCTCTTCACATGTAATGAACTACATTCAACAATGGAAAACTTGTCTAAACATGCACTATTAGGCGGTGTTGATAGGGTCATTTCCTTCAATCGGGACTTGCTCAGCCATACACACATACTTCTTTCGTCCCAATAAATATAAAACATTTGGTTTCAGGATGGTCATTTTTACTACTGTCTTAATCTACTAGAAATCAAGGTTGCTAAGAATTAAGATGAGCAAAAACAAGTATGAAAACTGGTAGCATATATATATAACTAAGCATTCAACTCTCACAGTCAGTACAGTAGTGTATAGATATCTACTCTGGATAACTTAACAAAATTGCTTGAGCAGATAAATTAGTGCTGCAGTTGCTCTATAAAGAGGGGTTAAAATTCCTCACTAAAAGAAGAGAAACAAAAGCATATACAGTCTGTCAACACAAATGTATTTGCAATTTCCTAGCTATGGGCTTAATCCTCAATTGACTGAATCTCACCCATCATGATCCTGTTGCTAACCACATTAAATCCTAAAACGGATGGACTCACTTTCTTCCCCTTCTTCCCCTTCTTCTTTCCACCTCCTTTCACATCCCCATCACTCGCTGCCACACCACCTTTCGCTGAGCCCAATCCATCAACAAAGTTCGTGTTCACATCTCTCGTTGTCGACCCATAGGCCTTGTCATTGTTCTGGCTTTTGAAGGCAACTTCAAGAACATCCGCAGGCAAAAAGTCTTTGTAATTTAGAAACTTGTCGATGAACTCGTGGTCGGGATCAAATGAACCAAGATTTTCTATTAGAAGCGTTTTGGCCTCCCCTCTTGATTGCTTAAAACAAAATTCCAGGAAACTTGTATCTGCAAGAAAGAATGGAGTGGATACAATTATGTCAACTCTATTACTATCAAGGAAATGCAGGGCATTCGCCTAAAATACCTCAAACAAAACCAGAAAAGGGAACGAGAGTAGAATGAGGTAATTGCAATAGATACCTTTGGAACCTACAAGTCTGGCGCACTCACTCTCGCACCATTCCTTGAAGTCCATGGCCTCTGATCACAGTATATAGGAGAGATAGCTTCAGTTTTTATTTTCCTTTGAGAAATATATAAATAAATTCAAGTATATCAAAATTGCACACCTGAATTTTTGTTGGAGGCATTCTTCTTCCCTTTCATTGACGACTGAGTGGAGGAAGCAGTTGAAGAAATTCCACCGATTGATTTCTCTCGGTTCAATGGACCACCGGCATTTCCTTTCACAGGTAGGGTTTTGCTTCCCCAACTGCCCTGTGTTCCAAGTTGAGGATAACCTGACCTGCACGGAATGGAGCAGAAACACAAATCACAAAAACTACCACTAGAGAAAATATTTTACCAGCCAAACTATATGCAGATATCAAGAATTGCCACTAGAGAATATTTCAATTTTCACCATTCATATGAAGGTATGAGAGGAATATTGGCACTAGAATATCATTATACAGTTGTACTAAAACAATGGAGGTAGTTAGCTCAGAGAGCATGCATGTGTTGGAAATAATCCCAAATTTATCTGGTTGCAGTTAATTCAGAGAGAGATAATGGGTCATTTCCTACAGTGTCATTAATGAAAGTACCTGCTTCCCAACTCTTTAACCATATTATCAAAATAATAACAAACCAAAGTAGAATTAAATGCCAGCTCATGCATATCACCTGATGATGCATCTCCTATCAAAGTGCATGTGACGGAAACAGGGCTGACAGACAAGATTCTGGACGGGTTCATCTACCAATATACCCCTTTTTCCTAAAAAGAAAAACTACAACCACATATCGCCTAGGAGAAAAATAATCTTCAGCTGGTACAACTTCAGATATACAAATAGACATTTATCTGTCCTATGACATCTGCCATCACAAACCTTTTAACACCCCAAAACCTCCTTTTTCTACCCAATCCAAATATTAACGTTGTTAAAGAATCCTGTATCCAAGACCTAACATCGTATCTATTCAACAAAATTAAGATGCAAAATTATAAAACTAATATGCAAAAAAAATAAACCAGCTTCAAGGTCTACTAAACCATGATCAGGAAACATTACTTCATCGACAACTACTGTAATTATGATATGTAGATTATGACAAATAAAGAGAGAGTCGTACTGCTTTGCCTCTGGTTTCACTTGATCCAATGGCCCCCAGAAGAGATCATCCTCCACTTTATTTTTTGTCTGCGAAGAAACTTGTCTAGGGGATGCAGCCTTTCCAGGTGATGATCCAGAGACCGACCATGAGGAAACACTTACAAGGGCAGTTTGGTTAGTTGCAGATTTCTGAGGAATTGGCACCGGAATTGCAGGTACAGATGGCATGGACTTTTGTTGTTCCTTTAGGATATCCCTGAGTGAAGTTGGCTTATGAGGCTTGCTGGAATCAGTGGACCAAGCAGGGCCAGGAGATGGGCTTGCAGACTCCTCCTTCCACATAACAAAATCACCAAAGGAGGGGCCTGATGGCACTGCTGTAAAAGCTTCTTTCTCTTGCAGCATTTGCCGAGTAATTTTTCCCTTGTCATTTGAACTTGATCCAACAGCCAAGTCTACTGAAGTTGCAGGAGCAACCTTAGCTGCGGCGTTCTTAGCTTTAGAAGCCTTTTTACGACTCTTTTTAGTATCTTTAGCCTCGATAAAGTCATCATCATCAACAGCCTTATTTTGTGAACTCACTGTTTTGGAAGGCACTCCCCAGGCAGCACTTTCAGTAACTTCCATTTCTCTCTCGACTGACTTGGTAGCAGCATCCCAAAATAGATCTTCAGCTTGGCTCTTCTTGTTTTTCTGGACTGAGGAACTCTCTGATTGTAACTCAGCACTGGTATCCTGGTGAGTTATGTTAGGTGCCTTATTATCAGAACTCAAAACTACCCCAGCCCAGGGAGGAGAAATGGCAATAGAGGTTAGAGATGTTGAGATATCCGAAACAGCCACTTCTTCTTGTGCTCTTCTCCTCTGCTCTTCCTGCTGTATTTCTAGCAACGATTTTGGCTTGAAACCAGGAGCAGGTTTCCATGCACGCTGTTCTGTCTGACCCTTGCTCTCAACTGCTACTTCATCACCTGCAGAATTCCAGGAAGACAGTGATTGCTTGCCAAGCAAATCCACATCATTAGCAGCCTTACTCTCCTTTATGGAAACAGGTGCCTCAAGTGCATCTACATGGACAGACATTGTCTCAGGTTTTGCCTGAGGCATGTTTGCTCTTTCACTTTCTGATTTTGTCTGTTGTGGCTTAGTCGCACCCTTTACCAACTCAGTAGAAACCTTCAAAGCCTTTTGTTTTTTGGATTTCTTCTCTACCGGCTTCTTTGCTTCCACAGCCTCAGGAATTTTCAATTTGTTAACAAGCAAGGACTCACTAGTGACTCTTTCACCTATATCTTGTGCATATGCAAGAGTTCTAGCAGAACTCTCATTCGATGCATCTACATCTAGGTGAATATTAGCAGCAGGCAATTCCTGTTTAAGTGATTCCGCTGAACATAATACAGGTGTAGGACTCAAAGCAACATCACAGGTTGAAGATATGACAGTTTCATCATCATATGACGTGCGCTCCAATGGCTTATTGTTGGTCACTTCTGATATACCTATTTCTTTCATTCCATCAGTTGGCATAGAAGAGATCTCTTGCTGCTTTTCTATAATTTGATGAGGCAGGGTGGCATTCCAATTCCTTTGCTCCACGTTATTAGCAAAAGTTGGATGTGGGGCATGCATAGATGTTTCAGGAGCAACATATGGGTTAAAATCTTGTGAAATACTGGGAGGGGCAACAGGTAAGACAACATTTTCACGTTGTGGATTCTGGGATTGAAGCTGAAGACCATTTTTAAATAACTCGTGTGGTTGTTGAAATGAGGCATGATCAACATTAGTAATCCCTGCAGCCAAAGCTCCAGCTTGCAAATGCTGGAATGATGGATCACCCAGTCGTTGATTAGGATGCTGCTCAGAGAGCAACTGAGAAATCAATTGTTGTTGATGCAATAATTGTTGCTGCTCTTCCTGCTTCTGTTGCTGCTTTAAAAGCAGTAGCTTATCCAAAATAGATTGTTGTGGTGGAACTGGCACCTGAGATTGCAGCTGCAGCATATACTGCTGTTGCAACAAACTTAGCAGTTGCGGGTCTTGGGACAGACCAGATGCGAGTAGATTATCCGGTGTTAATAGGTTGGATGAGTTGTCCATGGATTTGGGTAATAAATTACTCATAGATGGATTCTGCATCTGCAGCCTTTGCTGCAAGCTACTTGCAGATTGTGGAGGAAAATTCGGAGAGTGATGATTGTCCAACTTATTCTGAAGTGGGTCCTGTCCTCCTTGGACAGGGAAATTCAACCAGCCACCCATTCCATTGTTGACATTGGAGCTGGGTCTTTCAGCTATCCCCTGACGGGATGACATTAAGTCCACATTCTGTGAATGTGCAAGAGCATTGTCTGCAACAGAAGACAAAAGATTCTGGCGAGCCAGTGATGCATCACCCACCAAATCTGTCTTTGCAGCAATAGCAGCTGCATCTCTCCCTGGCCAAAATTGATAAGGACTTGGAAGAGATCTCTGCCTCTCTAGCATCATCTTTTTCGCCAATATATAAGGATCATCCCCATTATTACCACCCACGGAAGGAAATTTGTTAGAATTATTTCCAATGTATCCCTGCATAGCTGCAAATAATATTCTCGTCAGATAACAAGAAAAATACGATTCAGAGGCGAAAACTGAAATAAAGAAGGCAGTGAAGTCACAGTAATCTTTGCTGAAATCTCAACATTAGGAATGCATTTTCTTTTTTTGTTTATATAGAAATAGACAAACCTTCTGAGAGAGCAAAATTTTCAAGTGCTGCAGAATTCATGCTGCCCCCCATGAGTGACTCCAGGAACCTGTTTTCAGCCTCAGTCGCCGAACCAGGTTTGTATCTCGAATCAGCTTTTGACATTTCAGCCTCATTCAAAACAGGGTGAAGATTCCCCATGTTTCCATAGTTTAACCTACCAGATGTATCTTGTATTTCATTGGGCTTAGGTGAATTGAATCCAGGAGGTGGACGTGCTTTAGCACACAAGTGTGGCATCACATCTCCAAGTGAAGTGAATGGACTATCAGCCGGCGCACTGGCTAAGCGAACTAGCAATTCTATGCCAAAATACCCAGCCTCAAACCATGTAATGATATCACTTCCAGAAAATGGACCTTGAATCTCACCCTGTGGATCTTTATAGATGAGTACCAAGTCTTCAGGTGGAATCTGGGAAAGTTTGCGTGCCTCAATCTCCCTGTCCAACACTGCTGATGTTTGTCTTCTCGCCATAGGATGATCACCCATCTGGAACTGAGGTCCCTTTCTAGTGTTAGGGGAATCCATTGAACTGTTCTCCAAAGCACGGTTAAAAGATGAAGATCTCCATGAACCATCATGTCCCGGGGCACTAGACTCTCTGGAACCAAGAATGCTCCTATTTTCTTTCAAAGCTGAAAATCAAGAATCAGAGAATTAAATAAACTAAATGCATGAGTACTAATAAGGACTAGAACAATCAACACATCCAAAGGCCAACTGGAATGAATACCAGTAATGACTTAACATCAACATATACCAGTAAATATTTATATATATAATTCAGAGGAGATTTTGTACCACCAAAAGTGTTGAAGGTTTTTGTAAATCAGATACTATTATATTAACTTATTTGTTTGGTTAAACAACACTCATTTGCTTTTCTTCATACAATTATACATTGTGAATTTACCTTCAGCATTCAGTTTGTGATCAGAACTCTGATAGTCCTGCATGGCCTCCACTTTTGCATTAGACCGGGAATATATCTGCCTTTCATCAGATAAACCTTCTGAATCACCGTGAGAAGCTGCTAAATCATCTCTACTACCTGCTAATGCAAAAGGAAACACAAACTGAATTTGCTGGAAAATTGTCTGCTAAAATTGACTAAAGTTAGTGAATTAGGCACACAATAATGCACTATACTGATAAAAACAAATACCAAGCCTGTTTCTTCTAGAATGCATAAAGTCAGTAGTTGCTCGGCCTGCAGATCCATCTTTACTGGTTTGAGGTGCACCACTGCTGACAATTTCTTCTTTCTCAATCCCCTCGAGGATAACCTACAATTGAACCTACACAATCAATTTTATAATAGACCAGCCTTCAAAAACTTTTGCAGCCAATAGGTAGCACGCTTTACCAATTCTTCAGTTGTTGGGGCACAAAAAGCTATGGGCTCTACATATTCTTCTTGAGTAAGAGAAGGTACATGAATAAACCCCTCCAAAAACTTTGCGCAGGATCTCATATCAACTGACCTGTAGATATCAGTCAACTTCGCCCTGCTATATTTTAGAGCATGGGACTCACCGTTAACACTATCATCTTTTTCTAAGACAGGTCCATGAGTACCGCCTAAGTGGGAGGCTGAGCTCCCCAAAGAGTTAATCCTTCCCCTGCCAAGAGAAAAGGTTGGTGCATGATTTTCTCCACGTCCCCTTCCATGTGAAATGACAGGAACTTGTTTGTTTGGGGGTGAAGCTTGGTGGTAAGGTTCTGCTCTTCCTCGGCTGGATGAGTTTGGTCGCCATGGTCGAAAATGCTCCCCATCCCTCTCTTCCTTTGCATGAGCACGAGGTTGAGAGTTGTCAAGAATTAGATCATTTTCTTTACTAGAATCCCCCCACTTTTCACGCACCACGCCAACCTCTTTGTCATCAGGCCCCCAACGAGTATTCCATTTGTTCTCTCGTCGTTGATCGTGACCTTCTTTATTTGCTGGATCAGCCCATCGCTCTACTGGAGTATGGCGTACTTCACCATACTGTTTCCCAGAAGAATCAACCCACCGATCCACTCGTCGGTTACCAGGAAGCTCTCTTTCCCCTTCTCTCCACCGATCTTTGCGGACAGAGGAGTTGGTATCCCTTTCTTCATCACGCCAACGTTCATGCCTACCAGATTCCACATCTCTTATGGATGGACGGAAAACATCTTTCTTGTTCTGGTTATCACTCACGCCATCAACTGTTCCAGGTAGTTTTGTACCATCTCGAGAATTGGCCTGTCCTTGAAGTGGACTAAGATGGTTTTCCTGCACCAGAAAACCATGTATATGGCATAAATAATGACACAGAGAAAGAATTGTTCAAAACTCCAATGCTTATTCAAATATGAAACCCCAATTTAGAGGAAGAATGAAATAAATAATCAGGGGGAAAAGGACTAAATATATAATAACAAACCCCAGCAACCACTCCAGCTTTGTTCTCCCCTGGTTTTGGTAAAAGCCACTGAGGTGATAGTGGAATGGAATTATCAGCTCCATGGAGATCTACACCAATAAAAAAGAGAAACAGGGTAACTAACAATTTCTATTGGACTGAAACTGATTGTAAATATTATTTAGCATTCGATGTGCTTTATACAGTTTATTCCATTTATGCCGTCTCCGATTCATGAAAATAGTGAAAACAATAACCAATTTACAAATTGTTGCCGTCCTACTTAAATACTCTAACTAAAGGTTTGGAGTTTGGTGGACACGAGAACCATCAAGCAACCAAGTTGTTTGAATTATCAAGACAATATTTCGGAAATACCATTTGATGGTCAATGGCGTTATTTTGTTAAAGACCCATAAAAGCTCACAAGCATTTTCCGAGTGAAATAGATGCAAAAGCATAAGAATTCACCCATTTCTTTTCACAATACATCTTCCTATAGTCATTTCTACAATTTAAGTGTCATGAGAAATAATAGTATTGAAGAACAAATGGCATTTCTGAGTAATAACACTTCATGAGAAGATTCAAAAATCAAAATTTGAACCAGTACTACTAAAAAACTAGGGTAGGAACGACTAAAGCGAACAAAAATGCATGCAATTCAGCATCCTAGATTCCTGATTCTTCGAGTTGGTAATCAGAGCAATACATTACTTCACATTTCTAAGTTAAATATTCCTTCCGTCCCTGCTGATAACGGTCAGTGAAATTACTAGGTAACACTGCACTGAAATGAATTTAAAATAATGTGCGGAGTAAGGTAGCAACTTAAATCAACTATTCACGTTAAGCAGCCGCCACCAAATACTCCATTAGTCAAAACCAGATAGATAAATCTTGTTCCCAACAATAGGGAAGGAAATCGCTTCAAGCCAAACTACTATTGACTATAAAATTCTCAAATTAACCTCACATTATCAAGTACTGCTATCGAAAGAATCGATTTTTCAAGCACACTGATGAGTTTAACAAGAGTTAAAAAGAAGAAATTTCCATTTTCAATCCGAGAAGGTGATAATTGAAAACCCTAAACCCACAATGACGCCATAAATCGAAACACGCAACAGCGGCATCAATTCACGACTGGAAAACAATACTAGAAAACAAATCATGGAGAAAACATTAAGCGGAGAAGAAAACAATGACGCGAAAACGGCAAGCAACAAACGAAAATAAAGAGGTTGCGGAGAAGAATGTGAACCTTTGGTGATCAGATTGGGGCGAGAATCAAACTGAGTCTTGTCAGCCATTGATGATCGAGGTGGGAGAGAGAGATGCCGAAAACCCTTTTGATTGACTGCTGCACAGAATAGACGAAGGCGGGTGAAGTGTAGGGTAACGGCAGTGCATAAGATAAATCAGGGAAGGAAAATATTGATGGCGTAGATTAACAACGTGTCTCTCCCTCGCGCATGTTAGCGTATACGTATTATCTTTATTATTTTTTCTTTATTTATTTATACCTATCCATTAATACTAGTAGTATTTCTTTATAATTACACTGCCAAGAGAATCGTTATTCGGACGCACTCCCACTATTTAAGAGGCTTTAAGAGCATCCGTAACAGTAAAGTTTTTATTGTCCGTCCGTTCGTGCCGTTGAGCAGGCGTCGTCCGTCCGTGCCAGCGGCACGACGCTGCTCTTAGCTAAGAGCACGTCTGTGCCGCTGAGCAGCCCTACGTGGCACGATTTGATTGGCCAATAGCTTAGCCGTTGGCAAATTCGATTTTTCTTTTTTTTAAAAAAAAATTCATAAATAATTCGAAATAATACAAAAATTAAAAAATATACTCCCTCCGTCCCGGCTAAGATGACACATTGCTTAGCCGGCACGGGGTTTTAGGAGTTATTGGTTAAAGTGTTTAATTGGAGAGAGAGAAGGTGGGTGTAAGTATTAAAGTAGAGAGATAAAGAAAGATGTATATTTTAATAGAAGTGAGAAAAAATGGTTGAATGTATTCATTGGAGAGAGAAAGTTACCAAAAAAGGAAATGTGTCATCTTAGTTGGGACAAACTAAAAAGGAAAACGTGTCATCTTAAGCGGGACGGAGGGAGTATATTTTTGGATTCCCAAAAAATAGAGCCATTTATGGACGTTTTTTTTGAATTTTTGTGAATTTTTTTTTATATCCCAAAATCGTCTATAAATACACACATTCATCATCCACTTTTCACATCAAATTATCTCTCATTCATATTTTTTCATACTAAATCATCTACATCTTCCTCTCTCACCGAAACCCTCTCTAAAAAATTCAAAAATAGATTTCACCGATCTCATTGCGGAAGCGGAGCACGAAGAACAAGAATATTATGAACAATATCGTGCCGCCTATGAAGCATATGTCGCTGCCAATACCCCCACCCCTCCTCCTCAACCAACTAGAGCAAAACGTCGCTACATCTCTCGTGATCGAGAGGGAGCCCACGAAAGGCTCGTTGCCGACTATTTTTCCGACCAGCCGCGACATCCAGAAGATTACTTTCGGCGCCGTTTTCGCATGTCAAAACAGTTGTTTATGCGTATTGTCAACACATTGTCCACCCGTGTTGAATACTTTCAATCAGGTGTAGACGCAACCGGTCGACAAAGTCTCTCGGCGTTGCAAAAGTGTACTTGTGTCATCCGACAACTTGCTACTGGGCAAACGGCTGACCTCTTCGACGAGTATTTGCATGTCGGTGAGTTAACTGGAATCCAATGCCTCAAGAGTTTTTGCGACGGCGTTCGTTCTGCTTTCAACGAGGAAATCCTTCAGGCACCCACCACCGACGATTGTCAACGGTTGCTTCATCTTCATGAAACAATCCATGGTTTTCCCGGTATGCTAGGCAGCATTGACTGCATGCATTGGAAGTGGAAGAATTGTCTGACTGCTTGGAGAAGGCAATACTTAAGCGGCCACAAAGGCGGCGACCCAACGCTTATCCTTGAAGCGGTCGCCGACTACCGCCTATGGATTTGGCATGCATATTTCGGTATTGCCGGATCCAACAACGACTTGAACGTGCTATATTTTTCACCACTCTTCGATGATGTTTTGAATGGTGTAGTACCGGTGATCGACTTCACCGTCAACAGAAATGCATACCACATGGGTTACTATCCCGCCGATAGTATCTACCCAAGGTGGTCGACTTTCGTGAAGTCGTTCAGCAATCCACAAGAGCCGAGACGGATTCTTTTTGCGCAGCATCAAGAGTCTGCTCGGAAAGACGTCGAAAGAGCTTTTGAGGTCCTTCAAGGCCGATTCAACATTGTGAAGTCCCCTTCTCGGCTTTGGTACGTTAAGAATATCGCCGACATCATGTACACGTGTATTATCTTGCACAACAAGATTATAGCTGACGAAGGACTGATGACGGCTAAGCCGGAAGTTCAACCGCGAGGTCTCCCCCACGCCGAGGTGTGCATACGACGGTGAACGAGATGATCGAAAGAAGACACACAATGCGCGATACAAGAGCCCACACTGAGCTACAAAAAGGTCTAATCAATCACATTTGGGCGAAATTCGGCAACGAGTAGTGGGTCTTTTTAATTTTATGGATTCTAATTATGTAATTTTTAATTTTTAGGATTTTAATTATGTAATTTTTTATTTTTAGGATTTGAATTATGTAATTTTTAATTATTTTGTAATTTGTAATAATATTCCGGGTATTTTTAATGTATTTTAATATTGTGGAAATGTTTTTATTTAAATTGAATAATAGAATGGTAGGACCCTTGAGCTTGTCCTTAACTAAGAGCACCGATGTGGGTGTTGTGCTCTTAGCTAAGGACAAGGAGTAAAAGTGGGTCCGGGCCCACTTCCGTGCTCTTAGCTAAGAGCACGGATGGGGATGCTCTAATGTCCTAAATTCTAAGATTTTTGTAAGAAGCATATATCTAATTTTGTACATATAAATTTCGTAATATGTTTGATGAACAAGTTTATGACTACGATTTATGATACTCAATGTATTTTACTACTCCCTTCGTCATCTCGATTATGTGTCCCACTTTATCTTTTTGGCTTGCCCATATTAATTGTCCCACTTTATTTTTACTACTTTTGATGGTAGACGACACATTTCACTAACTCATTCTTATTCACATTCTATTATAAAATTATATATTAAAATAGGAACCACATTCCATTATCATTTTCAAAATACTTTCTAATACATTTCTTAAGACCCGTGTCAAATTAAAGTGGGACACATATTGGAGGACAGATGCAGTATTTAATAGGTAACATAATTATAATAACTTAAAATGGAGGAGTAAAAAAATTTTGACGTTGAATATGCTATAGTATATCAAAGATACTTTGAGGTTTCGTACAATTGCTCAAAAAACATTCTAGTAGAATGCTAACTACAATTAGATCCACTAAATTAAGGCCCAAGATGATCCAGCCTCGAGTATCTATTCTATTAACAAAATACGTCTGTCGGAGGTATTAATGTCTACTACGAAAGAATTAGTTATAATCAACTATTTGGTCTTTCTTAAAAATGTCTCAAAACTGTGAATTTATATAATTATCTCGATTTAAATTAATTTTTCACACAATATATATATATATATATACATATATATATATAAAAATTTAAAGGTAGTTTGATAAGGATTCTAACGATATCCTAATTGCATATGTTAGGATGACAAAAGTTGATAATATTTTCATGAGTTTTCATATAAAGATTCTAACGATATCTTAATTGCATATGTTCTAAAGTTTTAATCCATATTTAACTCATCAATCATGACGTGTTCACTTTGGCATTTTGGGCAAATCTTGCAAGAAATAGGTCAAATCTGACTGTTTGGTTTACAAGATTTCGTTTCTTTCGGCCTGCTAATTAGAAGGCGGCCCGCACTGTTCACGCCAATTGGGCCGTATTTGATTCTTTCAAATTTGGAAAGATTTGGAGTTGCATCGGGGACTGCATAAAAAATTGGAGTTGATTTCATATTTTGCCATTCAGTCTACCTCTTTTAGCTTTCCACTTGATTGAAAAATAGGGCAACGATCCTCCATTGTCGGCGTCGCACAATCAACACTCGAATTGCAACATTGGCAGCCGATTGTTAAACTCACTGTGGACAATCGACGAGATCCTTGTAGATCTATGAAAGGTTCGTTTTCAAAAATATATTTCTTCCTTGTACATCGTGTATGTACTTGTAGGTGTTTTTTGTGTGTATTCGTTTGTATTTGGAGTTGTAAGGAATAGTGTTAGCTGATATCCACTCTGTGGTACTGGTAGTGGTGTTTTTGGGGCATATTGTTTACATTTTTTTGGTCTACAACATCAGATGTCGGGTAATAGTTTAAATTACACACGGATTTATATGCTTCTTAAAGACATACTCAACAATTATCGTACGTAGACAATCATACTTGTTCAAAAGTATATGAGCGCTCGTTCTCGGCGCTCCCGCCGTAGATTTCTTGAATGGGCGAGAAGCTATAGTGTCGTTGCTAGGACCCTAAAACAATTGGAACACATTAACCGTCTTTTTCATTTCACTGATGCATATTGCATTGGACCGTAACACCTTCGGCCGTTTATGCTACATTTTAAAAGAGAGGGGTGAGTTACGTGTGAGTAAATCTCTAGGAGTGGAGGAACAGATTGTCATATTCGTTGGTGTCCTAGCGTACCACAAAAAGAATCGTAAGCAGGGAAGGGAAGCAAATGGAAACCAACATGTAAAGATAAGGTGTCACATACCAAAAGCAATGTATCAAACACCAACACGACAAAACAAGTTTAGTACAAAGTTAAACCAACTACACATCCGTCTATTACACACCATAGCAAAACAACGACATTAACTTATCAAACAGCATGCACCAACGTAACACGGAAGTGGAGCTCTCTAGAATCCACAAGCTGGAACACACAACAACAACCAACTTTAATGTCATTGTCACGGATGAAACGGAGCCATCCACCATGAACAAAGTAACTGTCGTTTTGCTTGGTCACACGCATCTCCCATGTTTTGTAGTAAATTGTGAACAACGCCTCAAGCTGATGCCCTTCCTTGGCAATGTGTGCCACCCAAAATTCATTAGGGATCATCTGTTTGCACGACGAAAAAGCATGAAATCAGTGAATAATAATGCATCAACAATCACCAATTCCCCTGTCCTAAAATTAAAGTTGTTTAACATACGAGATGATTCTCCTTCAGTGTCCGCGTCACAGTGACGGCAAACGTTGGCAGCGGGATAGTAGTAAGTATCTCAAGCTCAATGTCCGATCCTTCAATGGAGTCATCTTCCTGGTCCAAGAGAAACCATTCGTCTAGTGAATCAATGTCCGCCTCTGGATCTGAGTCCTATGCTGCAGCGCCACCTATGATCAAGTTGCAAAGATGATATCAAAAGCAAGCAACAAATATGGGTTACATAAACGCAAAGCAAAAATTACCAACCTTCGAAGTCATGGGTAGGAATGCATACAAACATGAAGTTGTAGCGATCAATGTGAAACACCTCATGGCCAGCGTAGATGAGGATTAGGGAGTCAGAATTCTCCAAATGTACTCGGTACACCAAGTTAGCCCAGTTCTCGTTAAAGTATAAACCGCTAGGTCTCTCCTTCATTTTAACTGGCCGTTGAACTGTTAGAGTTTGTATACTAGAAATCACCTTTCGAGTGATTGAATACTATTAAAACTCTTATTTTAATTTCCAAAGGAATAAACAGATTATTTTTGTCATAATGTTGTTATGTTTTACATTTAATGGATGTTTATTACATATTTAAATGTAGGGGATTGATCAATTGCTAACTCATCATTTAATTGCTAACTACAACTAATTTAAGGCCATAGGATTTTAGAAAACGTGTGGTCTACAATTTGCCACGTGTAATTTTTGTTTTTATTAATAAAATAAAAAAAGATAAAAAAAACGTCAAATTAGGGTTTTAGATGAAAATGTCAATATAGTGTTTCAGAAATGTCAACACAATGCTTTGAGAATGTCAACACGATGCTTTAAGAATGTTAACCCATTGCTTATATTGACATTCTACATGTATTATATTGACATATTTTATATAGTATGTTGACATTTCTGCTTTACGAAAAAATTGAAAAATTTTCGATTTTTTTTTCAAATTTTGACGTAGGAACATATGCATATATGATATCGTTGGAATCCTTATAAAATTATCTTTAATTTGATATATGTTATATGAATTTAAAGTTTTGGGATTTCTTTTAAAAGTTAGTTATAACTAAACATGTAGTTAATTGACATTAATACCCCTATTGATATTTTATGGAATTAATACTATGGCTTTATTGACGTTTTTTGTTGATCGTATTGATATTTCTTGGTTAATGATCTAGGCCCTTAATTTGAATATCTAATGGCTATTATTTAGTTGTAGTTAGCAATTAGGTATTGAGTTAGCAATATAACACTCCCCTTTAAATGTATAAGTAACTTAACAAAGTCTAAGTCTTTGTTTTAGTAGACCGGTTGTGGGCATCGTTCACTTTAAGGTAACACGGTCAGTTCTAAACAAAGAAAAAGAATAATTTCACAACCTAGATAGGCTTAGACTACCTATCGTGAAAGGTTGCAATGTGAAAAGCCTCTCTCTAGTGTATAGTGTGTTCAAAAGGAAATAACAGGTTCCCTAGGTCCAGCAAATCCACTAGATCACGCGGTCTAGGAACTCGTTGGTCGCAGGAAATCCCGGTCGTCGGACACACAGAGCACTTCTTTCAAAAACCCTCAACCACTTACTAAACCTAGTATAGGGAAGTAGGGATCGATCCCACATAGAAGGATACGTAATACTCATGTTCAAGGATTTGGGTGTGCTTTTGGTGTTGGCTGCTACCACGCATTTTTCTTGGGTTGAGGAAAACAAATTAAACTGACTTGGGAATCTTTAAAACTCTTAAGCTAACAGCTAGACCTAGGCGAAATTGAAAGAGAACGTTGCAAAGAAAATTAACTGCTCAACACTTGATCTAAGAAACTACTTCACTACTAGACCTAGGAAACAAACCGACTGTGGGGACCATGACTGAAAAAGCAAGGTACGAACGAAAAGCTGGCAGAATAACTAACTCTCGTACTAACTAACAGCGACATCGTCTCCTACAACCAAATTGCGTAAAACTCATAAGAAATTTAACATGAACGAAATCAAAACAGAGCAAACTAATTTTAAATCAAATTATGCATAAACAACGAAGAACTAAACAGATCTGCAGACACTAGACGAAGCAAAACAGAAAACAAGAAGAAAACTCGAATCCGTCTAGCAACTATCTTTCCTCACGTCGAATCCAACCTCAGACGCTAAATCCACTCCGGATCCAAGCGTCCAACACGAACTCCAACCAATAGAAACTCTTCATCACTTCAGATTTGAACAAAAACCTCCAAACAGTCAATAAACCACAGATCTATCACCAAATTCCCATATCAAACACCACAACATCAAAATAAAACAGAGATCGACATAATACTTGTAGAAATAAACTACCAGCAAAGAGATCTACGCAAATCGACTTGAAATTCAACTGCTAAACGCAAATCAACAAAGCGAAAAGACAATAAGTATCATCAACAACCAGGTCGACTCCCAAAAGTGAAGTTCGACAGCAAAAACGAGCAAAACAACGGTAATTAAAAGGAATTGTATCTTCGTCCACACTCGGACGGTGTTACCAACCGCGAAACTTCTAAAGAAAGTGACCTTCGTACCCGACTACCCCAGATCTCCCATTCCCAAGTGTGTGTAATGTGTGTGAGCTAAGAAGAGTGAAAAAAAGGTCTCTCCAATGTGCGTTGCATGCTCTTCTATATATAGGCGTTGGAGTGAGGCCCAACGAGGTATAGATAAGACTTTGTTGCCCTCAGCTATTGACTCCTCTGTCACGCCATCTTTTCTTTTAAATCTTGCTCACTTCGTTCCTTTCCTTCGCTAGACCATCTCCTTCAACACTTCCTTGATCTAGCGATTTTTCTTCACACACCTGGCTTAGGAAACGTGTTAGACCCAGCAAATTATAACATTTTTCACATATAACCGATGCATGAAATTAGCCTTATCAAACTGCTCACACTTAAACCATACTTGTTCTCAAGTATAAAGACAAGAAAAGAAAAAAGAATAAGGCGAATTTCAAGCAAGGTTATCTCTTGACCGACTCCTAGACCTAGACACAAAGAAAAACTTAGAAAATATAAGAAAAAAAACATACAAACACATAAACACATATGCATGAGTTAGCTTCAATTTTTAGGCATTTGTCCCCACAAGATTAAGGTCAATTCAATAGTTTGCACTCCTCCAAATAGGCCATTTCCCTTCCTTTACCTAGCCAATCTGTTAGCTTGTCAAGATAGCTTTCTACTTACCCGATTGTTGGATTCACTCGATCACTCATTCCTCACCAGGGATGTTAGGATCGATTCTCTCTTAAGTTAATGCTACACCACTGAAGCGTCGGGTTACGAGAGTTCCTCCTTCCTGGGTCAGGCTATTATCATTTTCTGTATTCTAGTTCCCCCTGGACTTCGTCCAGTTTATTCCTCCTCTTTTCTATATTTTTTTTTTCTCTTCTCTTTTTTTTTTTTTTTTTCTCTGGACTTCGTCCAGCTTATTCCTCCATTTCTCCTTCCTTCTGGACTCCGTCCAGCTTATAACGCCTTACCCTGGACTTCGTCCAGCTTATACCTTCATAACCCAATTCCCAATTTTTTCTCCTTCACAGCTCTTCTCCCTAAGCATTCAGTGGTGGCCCTTAAACATGTGTTAGCTCGAAGTTATTTAAGGCTTATAACTCACTATTATAGTAGGGTTTCACAACTAAGTAAGTAGAGGCATCCTCCATCGTTCTCGCTTCACTCAGATTAACTAGGCTTATTTAAGGAAAAAACTTCTAAGTTGAAATGCCTCCTATTTTCAATTACTTTCACTAAGGGAATCATGCCGTATTATATCCACTGGTTCATGCGACAACACTTAAGACTTACAGACTCTTAATATGCAAACAAAGGTAATGCATTGACTCCTCTCCCCCTCCCACTTCACTCAAGCTTGTCCCCAAGCCATAGTCGTGAAGGGGGGAACAGAGAGATCAATGCAAAATAACAAAACAGATTATAAAAACACAAACTTCTCACACTTAGACCAAGCAATGGGCTAAGTGGGAGAAGAAACACAATAAACAGAAAACACAAGAAAAACACAACAAAACAGAAAATACAAACTTCTCACACTTAGACCACGCTGTGGGCTAAGTGGGAGAAGACACAACAATTATAAAACACGTAGATAACATGAATAAAAATAAATAATAAAAAAAAACTAAAAGATCGAAAAATAAAAGTTACTTGGTCAAGAGATGGTGGTTCACTTCTGGGGCTGGCTCCCTCGAGAGCCAGACTGGGGCGGGATTTCGGGTCGGGTCAATTTGACTTTCTTCTTTGCTGGCTGCTCCAGCTCTTCTTCCTCCTGTGTTGCTTGTTCAGGTACTTGCTTCCTTACTATAGACTTTGGTTTAGGTGGGGCTGGAACTTGCATGGGAACGGCCGGGGGGATCAACTGCTTGAGCGATTGCTGCGACTGCCTGACGGAGGGACTACTCTGAGTGGGCTGCCTGACTTCACTGCTGGACCCAGGAGTTGTCATCGACTGGGTCAAGGGGAGCGTCTTCTGCAACCACTTTAACATCTTCAATGAAAGCTCCACCGCTTCCGTCATTCGCTCATTCTGTTTGGCGCACTTCACCGCCAAATCAGCAATGTTGCCCCTCAGGGTCGTCACTTCCTCCCGATTCCCCATCAATTCCTTCCTTATCCCACCAAGCTCCTTGATCATTTCTCTCCTCATCAACTTCATTTCTTTCTTCACGTCCTGGACTTCCTTGCGTAGCTCTTCAAACTCTTCACTTGGCATGGCTTCCTCGGCTTCCTCCGGCTCTGCCTTCACCTTGTCTCCCAACGAATAGAAAAGAGTCTTGGTGCCTTGAGTCTGCAGCAACCCCTTGTTGAAGAAATAATCAACACTAAACACCTCTGGGGGTTCGCACATGACTACCAGCGGAGCGGTCTTGGCAATTTTCATTTTTATGTTTCCCTGGAGGTAAGCACCGATGAGGTGGCAGGTGTACATATGACGCCCAGGGTTGCTTGTCATTTGGTGGCACGCCTGCGCCAGCCAATATCCGAGGTGCACCTTAACACCTTTCGCCATGCACCATGTGAAGTAGAGGTCGGTAGTGGTGAGAGCTGAATTCGCGCTGCCCATCAAATTATAGCTGACAAACGTTTGAGCAAAGCGGAGAATCCGGTCTTCAATGTGGGAGGCCTTGGAGTAGCTGGACTTAAACGCCCCCGACTTAGGGTGCGTGACCAGTTCCCATGTCGTCTGTACTTTGAAACCAGGCGTGTTCTTTGGCATTCCAACCATCCTGTCATTCCACGCCCCCTCTTCATCTTCGGCCTGGGTAAACAACCCCATCCGCAGAGACCACTCCCAAATGCTCAACTCATACTCCTGATTGAAAATCCTAAACGTGATAGAATCCGCGTCGAGATCAGTGGTATTCTTTAAACGAAAAGTGGAGAAAAACTCCCTTGCTAAATCCACTGGTACCCTCTCCTGACTGTGCTGCAACAGCCACTCAAATCCTATCGCTCGGATACAGGCGCGGAATTCCTTATCACATGCAATCATTTTGAGCTCCCTCGAGCTGTACTGCTTTCCTGACTTGGCCATCTTCCCGGCGCTACACCTCTCCTTGTACACTGCGATCCTCTTTTGGTCGTCGAACTGCCTCATCTCCTCTAGCAATTCTTTAGTCAGCCAGATTTCCTGACGTCCTGGAATCGGCTCTTCTTCAGCTTCCTCAGAGTCATAGCTGGGTTCAGGGATGGGCTCGTCTTGTTCCTCGACAGAGGGTTCCTCAGTTACAGGGGAAAGGGTCTCCTCGACCTCCTGGACGGAGGGAGCTTTCCTAGATCGGGTGGATGAGGTCGCCGCCGCGTTTCCTTTCCTTGCCTTCTCCTTGGCCAAGCGGCGCTCCTCTGCCTCTGTTGCGTCAGGCACTAAGTCATCGACTTCATCGAGGAGGCTCCTCCTGGTGCGCCTCCTTTCTGCCCTCTCATCAACCTTGGGCACATCTTCTTCCTGGTCATCAACCAGGTCCACAATCAGTTTCAGCCCTCCCTCGGGCTCCGGTACTCCAGTTGTAGGTAGATCTGATTCCTCTAAAACCTTTTCTGGGGTTTCCCCCTCACCAACCAACATTGGGGTTGCCCCCTCAATATAAATGGGGTTCCCCCCCCTGACATCTCCTGGGGTTGCCCCCTTTTCCACGAACTCAGGGGTCGCACCCCTGAAATCAACCGGGGTCTCATCCCCCGTCTCCATAGGGGTTTCCCCCTCTGCAGCTTTCTCCGAAATAGGGGTTCCCCCCTCAGCAACCTTTTCAAACACAGGGGTTTCCCCCTCCGCAACTTTCTCTAACACAGGGGTTTCCCCCTCAACCACATTATCCACAATAGGGGTTACCCCCTCCGCAACTTCATCTAACACAGGGGTTTCCCCCTTACGAACTTCATCAGAAATAGGGGTTTCCCCCTCACACACTTCCTTACCCTCAAGATTAGCTTTCTCAGTTTCTTGCCTTTCTGTCTCCATCATGGTCTCGTCGTGAGCCGGTTCATCACCCTCCGCCCGTTCGTGTGGTGCCCCCTCTTCCTCCGCTTTTTGTGAAGCGGTTTCTGCATGTAGAGATGTAGAATCTCGCGGTCCTTCTTCAGGAAGATTCGCCGATTGTGCAGCCGAATCTGCCGGAATCGTCAGTGGTGGTGCGACCGGCACAAACGGCATTAGGCTAGCGGCGAATAGGGCATACACCTCCTTTGCTTTCTCAACGCTCCCCACCTTCTGCGTCAACTCTGCCAGCAAGTTTGGGTCGTACACAGTGCTTTGGGTAGAATCCATCGGTGTAGATCTGAAAAATGAGAGAAAAACTGGTCGAATTTTGTTAGGGTTTAGTTGTTTTAAAGAGAGAACGAAATTAGAGAGAAGGGAGAGTGAATCAAATTTTCGTCGATTTGGGGATAATTGGAGAGAGAAGGACGACGGTTGCTTTTCTGGTGAAAAGATGGTGCGGTTGCAGGCATGATGTAAGCAACCGTACAACTTCCATAATTATCGGCCAGAATTTGAAATTCAAAATATCTTTTCCCTCCTCGACTCCTTCCTCCAGACGTCCCTTGACTCCTTCCCTCAGGTTCTTCTCTAGCTAATTCCCTCGACCATGTCCTACAAAACAAAGAAATGAAGGCTCCAGACTCCTAGGTCAAGGTTAGAGCATAAAATATCGGTTCCCCTTGGAGTCTAGTGCTTTGAAAATATTTTTGGATTTTCAAAGTTTTAAAAAGCAATTAAACTATTTACACACTTATTGTATTTCCGAGATTCCCTGGTTCAGTTTGTATTTTCAAAATTGTTAATTTACTCCTTGACCCAGGAATTCATCGGAAATTTCCCCCGTCTGTTTAGGCGATAGTAGGGAGTGCATGTAGTGGAACTTCGTCCACAACACACAACTCGGAATTATCCCTATAGACTTTCACTCTATGACCGTTTACAAGGAAAGGGACAGAGTTTGGAGCACTTCCCTGGATCTCCGCTGCTCCATTTGCTCGGATGCCGATGATGGTATATGGGCCGACCCACTTAGACTTCAGTTTCCCTGGCATTAGCTTGAGCCGAGACTGAAAAAGGAGCACCTTCTGTCCC
This sequence comes from Salvia hispanica, assembly GCF_029641045.1. Taxonomy (NCBI): domain Eukaryota; kingdom Viridiplantae; phylum Streptophyta; class Magnoliopsida; order Lamiales; family Lamiaceae; genus Salvia; species Salvia hispanica. The sequence continues at coordinate 47,130,112 of NC_142692.1, read as the reverse complement.
ACATGAAGTTGCTTGACCCGGAGATTTTTATCATGCCATAACTTTGTTCTTTTTTTGTACCACATGGCAGACTCAAACGACTCCAGCCGAAGTTCCTCCAATTCTTGCAATTGTAACTTCCTTTCTTCTTCGCAAGCTACTGGCTTCATGTTTATTTCTTTCACTGCCCAGTACGCCTTGTTCTCAATACCAACCGGTAAGTGACACATCTTGCCAAACACAAGTCTGTAAGGCGACATTCCAATAGGCGTTTTAAAAGCAGTTCTGTAGGCCCACAATGCGTCCCCGAGTCTCTTGCTCCAGTCCTTCCTTGACGGATTAACTGTTTTCTCCAATATCGCCTTGATCTCGCGATTAGAAATCTCTGTCTGGCCATTAGACTGAGGATGGTAAGGAGTCGACACTCTATGGTGAACACCATATTTCTTCATCAAAGCTTCGATGGTGCGATTACAGAAATGAGTCCCTTGATCCGAGACAATGGCCCGAGGAACTCCATATCTGTTAAAAATATTGGCCTTCAAAAATTTTGCCACCTCCTTCGATTCACATGTTATGGTGGCCTTAGCTTCTATCCACTTAGACACATAGTCTACTGCAACCAATATATATGTATTCTCACAAGACGATGGGAACGGTCTCATAAAGTCCATTCCCCACACATCTAAAATTTCGCACACTATCACTGGGTCCTGAGGCATCTCGTCTCTTCTTGAAATTCCCCCCGTCTGCTGGCACCTCTCGCAACATTGGCAAAATTCAAAAGCATCCCTATTTAGCGTCGCCCAATAAAAACCGCTGTCTAAAACTTTCCTCGCTATCTTCCTTGGTCCAAAGTGACCTCCACATGCTAACGTGTGGCAATGAATTAACACATCTCTTTGTTCCCATTCGGGAATGCATCGTCTAATCACTTGATCTGAGCACATTTTCCATAGGTAAGGATCGTCCCAAAAGTAATATTTAGCTTCACTTCTAATCTTCATCCTTTGGGCCCGGGAAATCTCATCTGAACTTGGTACCTCTCCCGTGACCAAGTAGTTGGCTAAATCGGCAAACCATGGTTCTGCATTCAGTGTGCGCTTCCCCTTATCTGATTCCCCTAGACCGGTCAAAGCCAAAACTGCTTCCCAGTTAGGTGGTCTAGGAAATTTCTCCAGAAGGTATAAATGCTCCTCGGGGAAGGCATCGGGTATGGCCTCTTCTGTTTCCCCCTGATGTATTCTGCTCAAGTGATCAGCCACTCTATTTTCCGTTCCCTTCTTGTCTCTTACTTCCCAATCAAACTCCTGCAAGAGTAACACCCAACGGATTAATCTCGGCTTAGACTCTTTCTTAGCCAGCAAGTACTTAATCGCCGCGTGATCCGTGAAGACTATAACCCTCGACCCAAGGAGATAGGGTCGGAATTTTTCAAACGCGTATACGACAGCCAACATTTCCTTCTCCGTGGTGTCATAATTTTTCTGAGCCTGATTCAGCGTCTTGGAAGCATAGAAGATCACATAACTTTTTCCATCAATTTTCTGTCCTAGGACAGCTCCCACAGCGAAATCGCTCGCATCACACATTATCTCAAAAGGATGGCTCCAGTCTGGTGCCCTGATAATTGGTGCTGATATTAACCTATCTTTAAGCAACTGGAACGCCCTTTCGCATCCTTCGTCAAAGACGAACTCCACATCATTATGTAACAACCAAGTGAGTGGTTGCGCGATTTTTGCAAAATCCTTGATAAACCTCCTATAGAACCCTGCATGGCCTAGGAAACCTTTCACTTCTTTTTTATTCGTAGGGTATGGTAATTTTGATATCACATCCACCTTTGCTTTGTCTACCTGAATACCCTTCTCAGAAACCACGTGACCCAGGACAATGCCTTCAGTCACCATGAAGTGGCACTTCTCGAAGTTCAACACTAAATGCTTCTCCTGGCATCTTTGTAACACTAGATCAAGGCTGGCTAAACAAGTATCAAATGAGTTCCCATATACAGTGAAATCGTCCATAAATATCTCAATGCATACTTCCAACAGATCCGAGAAAATGCTCATCATACACCGTTGGAAAGTTTCCGGTGCGTTACATAATCCAAATGGCATTCTTCGGTATGCATATGTACCAAAAGGGCACGTGAATGTGGTTTTTCCTTGGTCCTCTGGATTCACGTAGATTTGGAAGTAACCGCTGTATCCATCAAGGAAACAAAAGTACTGTTTGCCTGCCAGTCTTTCCAGCATCTGATCAATGAAAGGTAAAGGAAAATGATCCTTCTTTGTGGCTTCGTTCAACTTCCTGTAGTCGATGCACATCCTCCATCCTGTCACTAATCTGGTGGGTACCAATTCATTCTTCTCATTCTCGACAACCTGTATTCCTGATTTTTTTGGTACCATATGAACAGGACTGACCCACTCGCTATCAGGAATGGAGTAGATGATCCCTAGAGCAAGCAATTTCAATACCTCCTTTAGGACCTCCTCTCGCATGTTCGGGTTCAGCTTCCGTTGTGCATCACGATGAGCCTTCGCACTTTCTTCTAAACGAATGTGGTGCATACAAAGATCCGGACTTATTCCTACCAAATCTGAGAGAGTCCATCCTATTGCTTTCTTGTTTCTTTTGATGACCCCCAATAACTCCTTCTCTTGCTCCTTGGTGAAGTTGCTGTTGACTATTAACGGAAATGTCTCATCCTCCTCCAAGTAAGCGTACTTGAGGCCCGGTGGAAGTGTCTTCAACTCTTTTTTTGTTCCATTCGTCTCCTGGGGCAAGGGATTCATTTCTGTAATTTCTGGTAAGGTTTCCTTCCCAGACCCAGGAGATTTTTCCAGACTAGCCACATAAGCTGATCCCTTAGATCTAGCTGATTCAGGGCTTCTGCAGAATTCCATAACGGCCTCTGTGAGTTCTTCATCTGTTAATTCTGTTGTGTTCATTGTTGCACACCATCCCACAACTTCTTTGTCAATCGAATGGCTCAACTCCGAGTTGTCGATTTGTTCCTGCATCAATTCCGTCTCAAGATATTCTTGGACCAAAGGGTTAATAACATCAATAGCATAGAGATTCTCAACATCTAAAGGCCTTTTCATCCTCTCATCTATGCTAAAGGTATATTTTTCCCCATTATAGTCCAAGCAAATTGTTCCATCAAAAACATCGATAATGGTCTTAGCAGTACGCAAAAATGGTCTCCCCAAAAGTACCCCACTGGACTCAGCAGACTCATTATCATTCATCTTGATCACATAAAAATCAACAGGATATAGAAAATCATGCACCTTGACTATAACATTTTCCAACACTCCTTCAGGGCAAATGCAAGTTCTATCTGCTAACTGGATCACTACCTTGGTAGCAACCATTCTTACCCCAGTCAACTTCTTATAGATCGAAAGTGGTAAAACATTTATTGACGCCCCTAGATCACACATAGCATGCTCAACCTTGATATCCCCTAGAGAGATGGGTAATGTGAACATAACTGGGTCGGTGCATTTTGAGGGCATCCTTCTTTTTTGTATCACGGCAGACACAGTCTCCCCGATCACAATCTTCCCATCTGGCTTGGTCTTCCCTGCAATAAACTCCTTGATAAACTTACTGAAGGCGGGCATTTTCAAGGCTTGCAAGAATGGCAGGTTGATTTCCAACTTGCTGAAAATCTCCATGAGATCCTCTGTATCATCCTTTTTCTTCTTCGCCTCCCCACGATATGGAAATGGTTTTGCTCGCTTTACTGCATTTGTGGAAGTCCCAGCCTGGGTTTCATCAACTCCCTTGTTTCCTTCCTTAATCACTTCCTCAGGTTCGGGGTCTAGGAAGAACGGGTCCCTCGATCGAGGTAGAGATCCCCCTAAATCTCCCTTCTGGAGGTCTCTTTGAACAAGGATCTCCCTCGGTCTAGCGCCTTCCTCTTGATGTTGTTGACTCTGTTTCCCTTCACTCGCTTCCTCATCAATTTCCAACGTCAGCCCTTCATAAACCCGCCCAGACCTCAAGGTGATTTGACTATTGTTTGCTCGGTCCGGCGGTTTGACGGTGGCAGGAAGTTTGCCTTCATTCCCTCGCATCTCATTCAAGGAAACTGCGATTTGGGAGAGTTGTTTTGTCATCATGTCCATGGCAGCTTTATGTTCAGACTGAGCATCTTGTAACTTGTGCACCATGCCATTGTTGGAGTGTAGGTTACCTTGCATGAACTGCTGTGAAGTCACTAGATCATGGACCATGTCATCCAAACTCCGTTGTGGTCTGGAGTTGAATTGACCCGAATTGGGTCCTTGACCTTGGTTCTGACGATAGTTGCCTTGATGATTGTTGTATTGGTTATTCGACCCTTGATTTCCCTGATGGTTATTGTACTGGCTACCAGACCCTTGATTCCCTTGATGATTTGGTTGGGAATTCTGGTAGTGTCCTTGATTATTTCTCTGATGAGGTGGCACATAGGAACTCCCTGGATTGTTCTGATTTCGGTTTCCCCAATTAGTCTGGTCCTGATTCCTGTACCCCAGCTGCAATTGTCCCTCTTGACCTTTCCCTGACCAGTTGGACTGCTTTTCCGGAGGGTGTGCATAATTCGTGAGCTGAAGTGGAGGTGGCTGGGCTTGATCATGGTCAGTCCATCTGAAGTTTGGGTGAGTCCTCCATGGAGCGTTCCTCTGTCTTCCTTGATTCCAACTTCCATCGGGATTCCAACTTCCCATCAAATTTGCTTGAGCTTGACACTCCCCTTCGCAGGGCTGACTGTAGTATGGTTGAAGTTGCCTTTCCTCTTGACCAGGGGGTTTCTCAATTTCCACTGGAGCATGCGGATTGTATTTCTCAATTGCATTTAGCAAGGCCTTTTCCAGTTTATCGATCCTATCTTCCACCTTCTTGTCTTCTTGATCCATCACTGCATTAGCTGACCCTCTCCTCAATATGCTTCCCGGGTTATCATAGGCCTTCTTTGCCTCGATCAGTCTCCCCAAGGTTTCCCGAGCTTCACTTGCCTTATTCTTGGTAAAATTTCCCCCGCTCGAGGAGTTCATCAAGTCCTTTGATTCAGGGTTTGCACCTTCGTAGAACAGATAGTAGGTCTCCGCTTCTATCATCCTGTGGTTCGGACAAGCATCCAACAGCCCCTTGAAATGGGACCAATAAGAACTCAGAGACTCATCGTATTCTTGTTTGAACTCCTGAATCTCCTTCTTCAAGACATTCGTCTTGTTGGATGGAAAAAAGTAATCCAGAAATTCCAGTTTAAAATCCTTCCACGTGTTAATCGAGTCCGGTGGAAGCCTTAGCACCCAAGTGTTCGCCTCCCCTTTGAGAGCAAACGGAATTGCTAGAAGACGGTAGTCCTCCTCTGTCGCCTCGTTGGGTCGCTTTTGAATGCTGCATAGTTTACTGAACTCGTTCAAAAATTCATAGGGGCATTCGTTCCTACGCCCAGAGAAAGTAGGCAGAACTCCAAGTACATTTGTCTTGATATCGATCGACCTCCGTCGTTGGTTCGAGACTATAGCATGAGCGGGTTCACCGTCAAGATGTACGGTGAGCGACCCTATTTCCGGATCGGGATCTAGCAGATGAGCCATATCTGGGTCCTTCTCCTCCTCGGTCTCGGAATGCTCTGGTTCTGTTGATGACCCTGGGTTCTCCTCTGTCGACGAATTCCACTCCTTTTCACTCTCTGACTCGAACGGGAATGGATCCTCCGTCCTCAATCCTGATCTGGTGGTGATGGTAGATGTAGATTCCTTGACTCGCTATTGGCCACTCCCTGATCCAGATGAGCTTGCCCAACTTCCAGATTGGAAGCCTGCTTTCATAAACTGTCAAGGAGAAAGAAAATAAAAGAAATTAAAATATTTATTCCAAATCCTTAAATGAAATAACAACAAACGCCATCCATCCCCGGCAACGGCGCCATTTGAAAAGCCTCTCTCTAGTGTATAGTGTGTTCAAAAGGAAATAACAGGTTCCCTAGGTCCAGCAAATCCACTAGATCACGCGGTCTAGGAACTCGTTGGTCGCAGGAAATCCCGGTCGTCGGACACACAGAGCACTTCTTTCAAAAACCCTCAACCACTTACTAAACCTAGTATAGGGAAGTAGGGATCGATCCCACATAGAAGGATACGTAATACTCATGTTCAAGGATTTGGGTGTGTTTTTGGTGTTGGCTGCTACCACGCATTTTTCTTGGGTTGAGGAAAACAAATTAAACTGACTTGGGAATCTTTAAAACTCTTAAGCTAACAGCTAGACCTAGGCCAAATTGTAAGAGAACGTTGCAAAGAAAATTAACTGCTCAACACTTGATCTAAGAAACTACTTCACTACTAGACCTAGGAAACAAACCGACTGTGGGGACCATGACTGAAAAAGCAAGGTACGAACGAAAAGCTGGCAGAATAACTAACTCTCGTACTAACTAACAGCGACATCGTCTCCTACAACCAAATTGCGTAAAACTCATAAGAAATTTAACATGAACGAAATCAAAACAGAGCAAACTAATTTTAAATCAAATTATGCATAAACAACGAAGAACTAAACAGATCTGCAGACACTAGACGAAGCAAAACAGAAAACAAGAAGAAAACTCGAATCCGTCTAGCAACTATCTTTCCTCACGTCGAATCCAACCTCAGACGCTAAATCCACTCCGGATCCAAGCGTCCAACACGAACTCCAACCAATAGAAACTCTTCATCACTTCAGATTTGAACAAAAACCTCCAAACAGTCAATAAACCACAGATCCATCACCAAATTCACATATCAAACACCACAACATCAAAATAAAACAGAGATCGACATAATACTTGTAGAAATAAACTACTAGCAAAGAGATCTACGCAAATCGACTTGAAATTCAACTGCTAAACGCAAATCAACAAAGCGAAAAGACAATAAGTATCATCAACAACCAGGTCGACTCCCAAAAGTGAAGTTCGACAGCAAAAACGAGCAAAACAACGGAAATTAAAAGGAATTGTATCTTCATCCACACTCGGACGGTGTTACCAACCGCGAAACTTCTAAAGAAAGTGACCTTCGTACCCGACTACCCCAGATCTCCCATTCCTAAGTGTGTGTAATGTGTGTGAGCTAAGAAGAGTGAAAAAAAAGGTCTCTCCAATGTGCGTTGCATGCTCTTCTATATATAGGCGTTGGAGTGGGGCCCAGCGTGGTATAGATAAGACTTTGTTGCCCTCAGCTATTGACTCCTCTGTCACGCCATCTTTTCTTTTAAATCTTGCTCACTTCGTTCCTTTCCTTCGCTAGACCATCTCCTTCAACACTTCCTTGATCTAGCGATTTTTCTTCACACACCTGGCTTAGGAAACGTGTTAGACCCAGCAAATTATAACATTTTTCACATATAATCGATGCATGAAATTAGCCTTATCACAATGTCAGTCCGATTATTTTTAAGCCTTACTGAAATAAGATGACATTGGTGTGGTATAGCACTGGATGGATCTAACAGCGAGACAGTCTTTATGCTATCTACTGAAAGACGAGGTCTCGTAAATTATTTCTCAATCAATGTACGTTAGCATTGAGCATACGGTATTGATTATGCACTACTTTGACTTACCAAATGGTGCGAGTTTTTCGCAACCCAATAAGCCTGGTATATTGGGTAGTGGTTATTAATATCTAGCGGTGCTAGGATTGCTATTATGTTGAATCGTGCGCGAGGTGAGTCTCGTTTGATAACATCCTCAAGAGAAGCTTGAAATAAGGTTTTATTATTCGGAACCTAGCTAGTTGGAGTTTAATTACTCTATGAATAATAAATAAGTTTTTCTTGCTGAGTCCTCACTTGGAATAAATAAGATATTAATTAATTAAATCCATAGCAGACAATAATTAATTAATGGATGTTTCTATCTTAAGCGCGGGAAATAAATATCAAGTAATGGAAACCCGAAGTACTTATAATTTCGGATTTGGATGGGGAGTGCAATATTACTTCTGTAGTGGCTGCTCGTAATATTCCAATTTTAAGCTTATATTAAATTGGGTTTAATTTAATTAGTAAAAAGCTAATTGGAGGAGCCCATATCCAAAGCCTTCCATAGATCCCTGTCTGGGCCCAATATGTGACTTATTATAAATAGGAGAATAAAGGAGACATAAAATATACTTAATTTATACTCAAAATTTTTGCCCCCCTATTCCTAGGAGTGGTCGAATTTTTCTCCTTTGTGGGATAGGATTTCTGTCTTCTTTATTTAAGTCCTAGTATACTGGTGAGATCAACCCACCCTGATATCAGTTTACAGTTCGGGAACCGGACAGAAGATCTATGGTTTTGTACTAAAGATCTTCACGTGGAGAAGGCGCTAGCCATCTTCGATTCTTTGGAGAATCTTCAAGGTATAATGGCTAAACCTTAGAAAAGCATGTTTTAGGTTTCAATTAATTTAAAGCATGTTTTATTTGAGTTTTGAGCATGATACATGTGATAATTACGCGAATAGAATTTGTCTAAATAATCTGCTAAATAGATCAGAATTATTATGTAAGTGATTTATGTGAGCGCTTTCGCTGCCAACCCCTTCATGAACACCACTCGGCATCACCAAGTAACATTGCTCCGGAATCAACTCAACGTAGGGGGTCACCCACTCTGGCGGTACACGCTAACGCACAGAAACCATTCGTCTAAATTAATCCCACAATTAAGGCTAAACTCTACACTACACGAACAACTAAATAAAGCCTATGCTCAACGCGATGAGCCTATTCTCAACGAGCTCACACAGATGTTCGGACTGCATGATGTAAAAGTGGAGCCGCCCACAGAAGTCATACAAATATCTTCTGAGGTGGATGAGGAAGCGGAAGAGGATGGCGACGATGAGAATGATTGGTTTGAACAAGTGGAAGAGGACGCAATCGACTTGTCCTACAAAGTGGAAGATGAAGAGGAAGAGGATGAGGTTAATTTCCCTGTCCCAAATAAAGACAACAGCCACGTCGGAAGCTGTTCGTTGATCCCACTACTCTCTCTATTCTCTCCGACAGACTGTCCACTACAATGCCTCCCCCAAACAAGCACAAGCAACCGTCGAAGCTCTATCCCATGGACCCCCCTCATCCATCTCGTTATAGTCCAGGTGTTAGCTCATGTGCTCATCTTCACCCGCATCGAAGGCACCCCGAGGTTCGAAGTGAGTCGATTGGTAGTTCCCCTCTGACGTCCTAAAATTCAGATGTTGTTTTGTTTATCTAGACCCGGACATCGCACTTTTGGTTTTTGTTGAATCGGTTGACAATGTAGTATAGGTCATACTGTATAATTATGTGTCGTATTTTCAAGTGTGTTTCCACTATGCATCTCATCTTTCTAGCCAACATATAAAATGATAAACTACAAAAGATCATATCATATACATATCAAAAGCTAGCAATATGTTGTTGATGTTAATTCACCAAATATGAGTGCGTTCATATTTGGCCGAACTAACACACATGAAGTTCACAATTAGATATACAAAATACCAAATAAGTCATCAAGTGTTCAAACATAACTCAAACTATACTAGATAGGGAATAAAGAAGCTAAGCATAAGGTGTAGATGTCGACCATCACCTAATACTGCCACCGCAATCAAAAGAGAAGCACACGTATGCCGCCCACATTCAGGATGTCGCTGAGCACGTACCCCGGTTTGGCATCATCGTCCATACCCATGAAGACTTCAAGCCGTTGAGGCTTCTCAGTAAGTATGCCACACAACTCATACCTATGCTCGCTTTTGATACCCGCAACACTACCAAGTTTGCGATGTATAGCTTGTCTTGCTTGCCCCAAATCAAATTCGTATCCAATCTTGAAAGAGATGACATCAAGTCTTTTGTTTGTCTCGGAGTGCATACGATCTAGGAACTCCAGCAGCATGGCATCAGTCGAAACAACTTTCCGCTTTTTCGGTGTTTTTGTTGGAGGTTGCTCACGCTGTTCACTTTGTCCCGTGCTTTTAAAGTGGTGGCTTTCCGGAGTTGCACTGAAAGGGGGGTACATCGGTTCATCAAATAAATCGTCAAGGTTGACAACGTAGTCGTTCGATGGATCATCATTGGGATGATCATACCGAGCCGCATTCTTAGACCTCGATGCATTCGCGCAATCAGCAATGTCTTCACTTAACCTTTACCAGCCATGAATCTGAAGGAACTGGCGGCGGAAGCATAGTCGCGTGGATTATCATAATTTAACAATTATTAATCGAGCAAATAAATCACATAATAATCAGATCTATTTAGCAGATTATTTAGACAAAATCTATTCGCGTAATTCTCACATGTATCATGCTCATAACTTGAATTAATCATGCTTTAAGAATATTGAAACCTAAAACATGCTTTTCTACGGAGCTGGAATAATACCTAATTAATTCTCCAAAGAATTGATGATGGCCAGCGACTTCTCCATGTGACGCTTTGAATACTAGACCACGGATCTTCTCTCTGGTTCCCGAACTGTACTCCGATATCAGTGTGGGGGGGACGAAAATTTTGTGTGTATAAAATTATGATTTCTGTCTCCTTTATTCTCATATTTATATTAAGTTCCTTTTGGGCCCAGACAGGGATCTATGAAAGGTTTTGGATATGGGCTCATCCAATTTACTTTTTACTAATTAAATTAATTAAATTAAACCCACAATTTAATATAAGCTTTAATTGGATATTACGAGCAGACACTACAGAAGTAATATTGAACTGTCCCCATCCAAATATGAAATTATAAGTAATCCGGGTTTCCGTTTTAACTTTCATTTCCCGCGCTTAATGTCTGCGGACTTAATTAATTAACTTCTTATTAATTCCAAGAGTGGACTCAGCATGAAACGCTTATTTATTATTCATAGAGTAATCAAACTCTAACTAGCTAGGTTCCGAATAATAAAACCTTGTTTCGCGTTCCTCTTGAGGACATTATCAAACAAAACTCACCTCGCGCACGATTCAATACAATAGCAATCCTAGCACCGCTAGATATTAATCACCACTACCCAATATATCAGGATTATTGGGTTACGAAAAATCCGCACCATTTGATAAGTCAAAGTAATGCATAATCAATACCGTATGCTCAATGCTAACCTACATAGATTAAGAAACAAATATTTATCAAGACCTCGCCTTTCAGTAGATAGCCCAAGGACAAGTCTTGTTGTTAGATCCGTTCAGTACTATACTACACCAATGTCATCTTATTCCAGTAAGGCTTAGAAATATGCGGACTGACATTGCAACCTTTCACGATGGATAGTCTAATTCCATCTATGTCGTGAAATTCTTTTTTTTTTTTTTTTGTTTAGGACTGACCGTGTTACCTTAAAGTGGACGCCGCCCACAACCGGTCTACTAAAACAAAGACTTAGACTTTGTTAAGTTAACCTATACATTTAAACATGTAATAACATCCATTAAATGTAAAACATAACAACATTATGACAAAAATAATCTGATTTATTCCATGGAAAGTAAAATAAGAGTTTTACAGTATTCAATCACTCGAAATGTGATTTATAGTATACAAACTCTAACGGAATCTGCCCCTCCCCCGCCCCCTCACGTTCCCCTTCCCCTTTCGATCGACGGTTCCGACACGTCAGATGAGGATCTGGATCTGCAGATGCAGAGGATCGAGTTTGTTGTTGTGGATGAGATGCAGCACAATGTCGCAGATGAAGTCGATTTACTTGCCAACAACGATGATGATGTCGCTGATTTGGACAACGTGGATGCGCTTTTCAACTAGCAACAACTCCTTGCCCACCTTGAGCAATAAGCTGGTGCTCAACATGTAATATCCCAAATTTAGAAAAATTAGAAATTAGAAATTATATTTTAGTTGGTGGCTATATATATATATATATATATATGTTGTTGTTAGAATAGAAGAGATAAAGATAGGAATTTTTTAAAAATTAAGAAAAAAGAAATAGATGATAAGAAAAAGAGAAAGAAATAGAATAGAAAGTGATGAGTAAGTTAGGAAAAAGAAACGTGTCTCATGGGGGAAAATTAGAAAGAAGAAAAAGGAAAAAGAAAAAAGAAAATAGAAATTAAAATTCATCCTCATCCTTCTCCTCTCTTTTTCGCGCTCTCTCTACGCTACTCTCTTCATCTCTGTAAAATTTCAACAGCTTTCTACTCTCTCTGATAAGCCACCGTGATATCTCCAATCACTCCACCGGGAGGCATGTAGTAACCACCGCCAATTCAAGCTCTCAATTCCCCCTAGTTTTTCTCAATTTTGGAGCTGAGGTTGCAAACCCACCTCCACTTAGATTTTCAAATTAGTTGAAATTAGAGGTTAGATTCCTCCATAACCTCCTTAATCTTGTTTCTAAGCATAGTAGTGGTGTTAATTTGATGCGATTCTTACTGTTGGAGTCAAAATTAGGGTTCTTGAATTTGGAGATTTTGTTGCTTTGATGCTTTTGTGTAAATTGGCTATGCAATTATGCAATTGGAAGTATGTTATGACATTTAAGCATGAAAGTGATAGAAAAATCTGAGTTTGAGGGTAGTATGTGACCTTAAACTCTTGATAGTGATTTTAAAGTTACTTTCTTGATGGTTTTGATATTGTATAAAGTTGGGGCTGCCTTGTGGTGAAGTTTGATGTTGATTTCTATTATATATTCAAGCTGGAAATTTTTAAAAAAGATTTGGTAAAAGAGGTTTAGTTGTTGGTTGATATCAAAAGACTTTTGGTTATGAGTTTAGCTTCAAATTGTCAAATTTTTGAGTTTAATGTTAAAATAAAGTTGTTGTCCCATATTTTGAAAATTAATTAGGTTTGGTTTATGGAGGAAAATGAAATTTTGAGGTTTATAATTTTGGGACAGCCGGGTATAGCCCTCTTTTTCCGGAGTTATTGAATAATATTATTGAATTACTTTGCTTCTTTTTGCTATAAATGAAGTTAGAAATCTTTTAACTTGCATACATATTATATTTGGCTATTTTTGTGATAAAGGGAATAGTATGTAAAGTGAAATAGATAGATGTGATGATTTGGCTTTATTTGTGTTTATTTATAAACTGTGTATGTGATTGTTTGAAAAATTAGGTGAACCGAGTGCAAGCACAAGCGATAGGGGAAATGGGCACATCCATGGTTGACTAAACAATTAATAGAGTTTTTGTGACGTGTACAGGTAGTGTACGCAGGTTCCAGAGTTTAATCTCTTTAAATTCGAGACATATTGCTACATTTTTTTATGTTTTATCTGCTTGTGCAATAGATATTAAATATGGTTGTGTGAATGTGGTATAACTCAATGACATAAATGAGATATGGAAAGGTAAGATGAGGGAATTATGTTTTAAAATTGTGAATTGGTGTGATATATGATATGAAAAGTGATTTAAGTAGTTATATGTGTTGAATAATGTGAATGTTGATATGAAATAGTTGTGTTATGCCCCATTGCTTGAGTGAATCACATGGTATAGTTGGCATGCCATAGGACAACAGTACTGCACACATGTTTGATCATTCGTCTTCCGGATAACCGAAGCGATGATCCATATGATATGTTGATAGTTAATATGAGCCCTATACGGGTAATATGTGACAGATGCCTTATGATAGGCTATACGAAAGATATACAACATCTGATAGTATCTCACCCAGATCTATACATGACAGAGACCCTCATCGGGCTACTTATAGTGTCAGTGTACCCGTGTCCATCGCTAAGCATAATTTGGGGTTGATATGTGATATGAATGCGATATGGTTTTAATATGAATATGATATTTGATTGAGAATTGATGTTTCGTGCCTTGGATAGCTGAATAGTTTTCCTAAAGCATATTGTTGATTAATTAAAGGAATTGATAGTTGTATGATATATGTTACTTCGTGCCATATGGTTTTGATTGGATAGATGGTAAATGATTGCATTTGAAAGTATCATCATGACTAATATATTGTGTTTGTTGTATCAAGATAGTTTGGGAGATATTATATAAAGTGTTAGCAAACTATAATAGACTTTGAAATGAAAATTGAACAGATATTGCGTAGCATTCCAAATTATTATTTGATATTTTGTGTAAGTGATATCGATTGAAGTCTTTCGAGATTGATTTCTGGAATGCGTTTACACTACGAGCTTGTTGAAGCTCACCCTCCCCTTTCTTCTCCCTCCTGCAGAGTTTAGAAGCGAGTGATCTCGCTCGTGGGCAGTTGCACGTGTCAAGTCACTACCCTCCTTTTTGCTGGTACAGTTGGAGTTCTCACGTGGCATGCTTAGGCTAACTTTTGATTGTATATAGTTGGGTTAGAGATGTAAGGTCATGTAACCTTCTTTTGCTAACGGGATTGTAAATAATTGTCGAAGCATGGTATCGTTATTTTGTTATGTATAGTAGTAACTGGTTGTGCTAACAGGTTTAGTTACTTATATAGTAGTGTTGTATGTTGAGTGTTTGCAAAAAGAAAAAAAAAGTTATACATGTTAAATAAACAGGTTTTAGTTTATCGATCGTACCGAGATGTGACACCACTTATTTGGTTAAAACTAACTAAGTAAGGGGTGTTACACAACAAGTTCAACAGGCTCAACAAGTTCAAAAGGTTGAACAACATGTTCATGCTGCTGCAGGTGAAGCAGCTTTTCCAGGCGAATACCCGACGAAACGCGAAAATCATGGAAAGATCAAGTTGGTGATTGGATTTGTGGCGGCACTGGTGACCATGGGGGTGTTGGGCACAGTGTTGTTTCGCCCTTGGGAGAAGAAAAAGAAACCCTTGATTTGTTAGTATTTTCTACCTTCATTCTACATTTTAGTTATTAGTTCTAGTTTTCGCATGCTATATTTTGTGGAGCCTATGTGGAACCTATGCTGCGCTGATGGAGTTGTAGATCTGATATATTTTGTGATGGTGCTGTAGATCTGGTATATTTTGTGGATTTTTTGCTTAATGACTGTATATGAAATAGGATTTCTATTGGAAATGATGTGTTAAAAAAAAACTCTAGTAGCGCGATCTTTGCCAAAGATTTGAGTCCAAACATCATACAGCGGCCATGATTTGTGATGCATAAACTTGACATTCTTATCGGCATACAACATATGTACACAGCTCCAATGATTTATAAGGCAGTTGGCAACAAATGATGAATAATTCAAAGCTAAAATGCAAACACAACGCATTTCTCAACAATTCAAGACCAAACCACCCACAAACGGCAACCATAACATATCTCAAATGCAAATGAAATACACATAAAAACCATGATTGAATAGATACTACTTACAGCCACAATCTGTTCCCATTGCTCGTCGCTGCAGTCGATCTTATGGTTACCATCTGGATTGAAGCCTACGCCAGTCCTTGAAAGCATGTTCCGGAGACTATTGAAGTTGGTCTTCCAAGTAGTGATCTTCGAGACAACATGGGGCGTACCCTTCAGGTCGGTATTGGGAAATTCCTTACAAAGGTCATCTTCGATGCATTGGAGATAGCCCATCCTGAAACCATTGTCCGATTTCCATCCGTGCAGTATGTTCCAATAAAGAAGCAACCAATACCTCTTCTTCCCGGGTATTCCACATACGCCGACTCCGCTCGCCCTTTTGGTACTTTTTCCTCACCCCCTCAGAGCTCCCTGTTTTGACGAAGATGGACCGTTAATTCCATACACAATAGCCTTAGGTTCCCAAACTAGACGAAAAGGATACCAGCCTTGTGTAGAGCTTCTGCTGAGACCGGATACAACATTGCGAAATACTTGAGACATTGATGACAACAACTACACAAAATAAACTATAATCAACCACTTTATAACGACCACCATTGATTTCTCAAATTTGTATTTATATACAAAATGACGATTCAAGACCATAACTGGATTATAGCAGCTCGAAAGGAGAAAAACGAAGAGAAAACGCCTCGTCGCCATTATATAACGAGGTAAAAGGGTTGATCAAATGATTCCCGGGTGAAAATGCCAACGTTTCCCGGGTGAAATTTGGGGAAATTAGGGTTTGGGGCAGTGACGAATCCAGAAATTTATATTGGGGGTACGATAAAAAATTTCTTTAAAACTTTTCATTATTTAAAATGGAGATTCTTATATATATATATATATATAAAATAATAATAATAATAGGGAATTTATTTTAATATATTGAAATAAAATAAAATGCATATAGGTTCAAATTTATGCATAATTAGAAACCATAACTAATGTTTATAATGTACACATTTTTATTTATTGTGTAGCATATAAATGCGAGTATGAATAATAAATATGGAAATGTAAACAGAATAGAAGAGCCCAAATTAAAACAACATTATAAATGAAATAGCAAAATTGTAAATGGAACACCATAAATGCAGCTAGAGAGACTCGAACCTGGGTCTTAGGCATTGATACCTGAGTGTATTACCACTAGGCCACTCACAGTTTTGGGGGTACCATTGTCCCCCCTTGTCTTTAATTGGATATCCGCCACTGGTTTGAGGTAATTTCGTCATTTACCAAAGGCAATTAGGTCAAACTTTTGACCGCTATCTAGTGTGCATTAAAGAATTGCACTCGATTGTTGCAAACTGAACAAAACGACCATTCCATAATACACTTCCAAATCTGCTTCAAAACTTGGGAAGATTTCAATTCTTCAAATTGGCAGTTTTGGAACAATCTACCAAGAGAAGTCGTTGTTATTCGGACACACTCCCACTATTTGAGAGGTTTTAATGTCCTAAATCCTAAGATTTTTGTAAGAAGCATATATCTAATTTTGCACATGATTTTCTTGCTAAACTTCGTAATATGTTTGATGAACAAGTTGATGACTACGATTTATGATAGACTCAATGTATTTTACTACTCCCTTCGTCCCCTCGATTATGTGTCCCACTTTATCTTTTTGGCTTGCCCATATTAATTGTCCCACTTTATTTTAACTACTTTTGATGGTAGACGACACATTATAAAATTATATTAAAGTAGGAACCACATTCCACTATCATTTTCAAAATATTTCATTATACATTTCTTAAGACACGTGTCAGATTAAAGTGGGATACATATTGGAGGACAGATGCAGTATTTAATAGGTAACATAATTATATTAACTTAAAATGGAGGAGTAAAAAAACTTTGACGTTGAATATGCTATAGTATATCAAAGATACTTTGAGGTTTCGTACAATTACTCAAAAAACGTTTCAGTAAAATGCTAACTACAATTAGATCCACTAATTTAAGGCCCAAGATGATCCAACCTCGAGTATCTATTCTATTAACAAAATATGTCTGTCCGAGGTATTAATGTCTACTACGAAAGAATTAGTTATAATCAACTATTTGGTCTTTCTTAAAAATGTCTCACTGTGAATTTATATAATTATCTCGATTTAAATTAAATTATATATATATATATATATATAAATTAAAGGTAGTTCGATAAGGATTCTAACGATATCCTAATTGCATATGTTAGAATGACAAAAGTTGATAATATTTCGTGAGTTTTCATATTAAGATTCTAACGATATCTTAATTGCATATGTTCTAAAGTTTTGATCCATATTTAACATATTGCATATGTTAGGATGACAAAAGTTGTGATTGCTACAAAAGATGGTCGGATCTTTGAGTAGCCAATTGCCAATTGAATATCAACATTTGTTCCAATCCTCTATTAGTTTTCAGCAACACCATCTCAATGTTGTCTTTAATATCCATTTTTATTTATTTTGGCCATCAATTTAATACCTTCAAGATTGACTTTATCAATCTCACTTATAAAAGAGACAATACAACAAGCATATAGGGCTCTAAATGTGCCCTACTTTCACGGCCCACAAAAATAGACTTTGGAGACCACACAAGTTTTAATGTTAAATTAGTAAAGGAGAAGAGAGATGAAAAGAAAAAGTGATTAAATATTGTTAGTTGAAAATAAGACTAACTTTATAAGAGAGAAAACTTATCTAAAGTCTACTTTTGGTCCCCTACATTTGCCCCAAAATTCTTTTTGGTCCCTTACATTAAGTTTGTGACCTTTTGGTCCCAAACATATTATTTTGATCCGAAAAAACCCTTTTCAGTTAAAATAAACGGTCAAAGTGTTTGACCAACTTAATAACTTAATTATAATTTAATTAATCTAATTAACTTACTTAATTATCATTATAAATTAAAAGATAAAAAAATATTTTTATTTTAAGAAATAATTAACATATGGGATCGTATCCATTCATACACCCACTTTTCTCAATTTTAACTTAGTAAATTGAAATTTCACCCCAAATCAAAAAGCCCTACCATCGTCTTCTCCACGGCGTAAGGAACATGGAGGGCTGGTTTAACTGTAGCGGTGTCGGCGAACGTGACCTCCGTATAGCATATGATAGATGAAAGATGGAAGATGGAAGCGTTGAACCTCATCTTCCGCCGCGAAATCCTTCTCCGCCGCGAAAGCCTACTCCGTCGAGATATCCTCCTCCTCTGCCGAGATATCGGCCTCCCTCGCCAAATCTTCCACAACTGCTGAACACGGATTAGTTCAATTTCTTAGGATTCAATTAATATTGGAATTTGATTTGTTATACTACTGTCAACATGGAGTACTAATTAGTTTGCATATTTTATTAGAAAATGAGCAACGTAAATTTCCTTTAATTTGATCAATTTTCATTTGAAGTAAAAAATATTTTATAAAATTTATTATTAAATTAATTAAGTTAATTAGGTTAATTAGATTATAATAAAGTTATTAAGTTGGTCAAACACTTTGACCGTTTATTTTAACTGAAAATGACTTTTTTGGACCAAAACAATATGTTTGGGATCAAAAGGTCACAAACTTAATGTAAGGGACCAAAAAGAATTTTAGGGCAAATGTAGGGACCAAAAGTGGACTTTAGTCAAGGGTTTAGGGTTTTGGGTATCGGTTCAGTTTTTCGCCCAAACCGAACTGAACCCGAAAAATCGAAATTTGCCTAAAATTGAAACCGAGCCAAACCGTAAAACCAAAAACTGGACTTAAAAAACCGAACCAAACCGAAAAAACCGAAACTATACAAAAAACCGAAAAACCGAAAAAGAGGAAAAAAAACATACCATAACAAGATTATATCCATAATCCATCACCAACAAAAAACAAATATTCAATCCACATTCAACAAACCACAAGTCAAATAATCACACTTCCATATCAAGAACATGATAACTTAATTACTCACTGACTGTAATTGAAAAAATACTTAAGCTGCTTCTTAAACAAATTATACTCACTGTCCTGGCGTGAATTCTACTATACCTAACAATTGAAACTTCATTTCTGCCCAACTAATTTGTCTGGATAATAAATTAATAAAATATGGAGTATGAATATATTTGGAAGAAAAAAGGCGTTGGGTAAATAGGAGAAAAGCATAAGCAGAGGCGTCTGCTTCTTAAACAAGGTAGAGAAAGAGGCAATGGGTCACATAATTGTGCAATTGAAGGTTTGGGTAGATTTTTACATGCAGCTGGAGGCGTGAAGCTGTGGAGACTGGAGAGGCGACGACGTGAAGCGTGAGAGGGACAACGGGCTGAGCTCTCTCTCTCTCACGGCGTGGAGCTGGAGCTGAGGGATGCCGGGCCGGAGCTGGTCGCTGGTCGCTGCAGAAACGGGTTTGTTTCCTTTCTAGTGGGACTTGCTCAGCCATACACCTATACTTGCAACCTTTGCATTCATTGTACGTGCAAATTGGAGCTACAGATCCAATCAACAATCTCTTCCATCCACCTAAAACAAACATATATCATGTTCATCAATATTAAATTAGTTTCACAATCTTCTAACAATTTTGTGTATGTGTATGATTCATGTTTGAAATCAAGAACACTTTAAGCTTCTTTTTTTGTATGACCTTGTAGATCAATGCATCATAATTATTGTGTGAGATTTGACTCGAGACCCTCCGATACCTGAGGCATTAAAATCGATTATAGATAAGTAAAAGGTTGGAAAATCCGAGAAAAATGTAACATTCAAATAAGGATATGGAAACAATATAAATTTAGCAAGAAAACTTATATCTCAAGTTATTATTGCAATTTAGTTACATTTTCATGACATAGATTTGCATCTTATATTAGTTGCTGAAAAGTATACATGACAAATATATCAAATCATCTTTTAAATAATCACTATATCAACATGTGTAATATACAAGTACCTATTTATAAAATAAAATAGAAATAAAATGGAAGTTGAAAAAAATGAGACGGAAAAATATGGCTATATTTGCAGGTAAGCATCAAGAAGAAGTGATGGGAGGTATGTTTGGCCTCAACCTTTTTGAACTTGCAATTTCTTTGGGGAAAAACTCAAGAAATTAAATATAATGGAGCAATAAATGATGTGAAATAGGAAGGAAGATTGTAATAGAAGAGAATAGTAGAACATAACAGAGAGCATTAGGAAGATAAGAGTGGCAACAAAAAAATGCACAACTGTAAAACTTAAAAAGGTCCCCATCAACTGTAAACTTTATAAATGTTCAATTTCAGTGTGTTGTCTGGTGTATATATTATGGGCTCCATGTAAATCCTGGCTTTTTTTTTCTTCTCTTTCTTTTTTAAATGCACGATGATGAAATGTTACTTGTTATTTATTTGTCAATAGTTTATTTTATCACCACCATGCTGAGATGAATTAATTTTGGAGTAATATTTAATACTAGTAATATTATTGGCATCACTATTATCGAATTATTTAATTTCTGCATGATCAATCGTTGGATCGGACTCATTCTTTATTTGACTACTCAATAATACACAACCTATTTCCCCCTTATTTTCACATACACAAACACACACACACACTAGTATTTCGCAGTAAATCTGCTTCAACATACACAAAACAAGTACAAGTTATAAATTAGAATTCACACAATATGTATGATTCAATATGTCTCGAAAATATGGTTAGTATCAGGTGCAGATCCACGTGTATTTGTAGTGGGGCAATTGCTCCTATTCAAAAATGTTCTTCTATACTAATTTTTCTTTAAATTTAAATATTTATTTGAGTTCCTTCTTTAAATGCCCCTTCTCAATTCTTCAATTATTTGTTTATGCATATTTTTGCCCTTCTTGAGTTTAATTCATGGCTCCGCCCCTAGTTAGTATAAAATGATGTTTTCATTATTTTACTATTGAATAAGCATTACTTGATTTAATCCCACTTGATTTGTATCAATAACTTTCAGGTTTCGATAATTTTTTGAACAATCATGAATCGATTAAGTCTCAAGTAAATATTAGTATATAAAATTTGAGTTGAACAACCACAAAATGAAAATTGAGATTAAGAATGTGAAATGAGATCGGAGGAATATCATCGTACAACCAGAGAAATTAAGCAAATCCTTTTCACACTAAAACAAAGAAATTGAAAAAAAAGAGAGAAAATAACTAGTACTTAGCACAACTAGAAGAGATAAGTTGAACATGTTTATCGGCAGCACAAGCTTCACAATCGTCTTCTTCATCCTCGTCGGACCAAGTATTAGTTTTTCGGTAGCAACGGTGGAGTTTGCTACATAAGATGGGCGGATCTTTGAGCACCGGATTGGATATCCACATTTGTCCCAATTCCTATATCAGTTTTCGACAACACCATTTTAATCTTGTCATTATATATCCATTCCTAATCATTTTGGCCATCAATTTAATCCCCTTCTGTTTGACTTGATCGATCCCACTCATAAGAGAAATAATACAACAAGCATACAGGGCTCTAACATGCCCTACTTTCACGGCCTTGTCCAACTTTGGAATAGCTGATTCTAGATTTGTCTTGTTGAAAAAGTTCAACTGTCACACCAAATTAAACAGGTTAACGCATGCATAAGTTTTCTATTTTCAAGTGAAATAGCATATTTTACAAATAAAAATACGTACCAGTGTTTCTCTATGCCATATTCCAGAATTAGAGATTTGTTTGCATCTATTGATAAATTTTTATTTCTTTTCACATAATGGACTCCACTCTACAATTGGAAATTTGTCTACATATGCATGACAGTAGACATCTCCATCATCAGCAATTTCTCTTAATTCTTTACCGCTGTGATCCCAAAAAACAAATAAATATATCAAGTAAAATAAAGTTGTTTTTATATGTAAAGTAAATGCTTGAATTAAGACTTTCATGTGTAAAAAGTAAGGTTTGCAAACTTGAAGTATTCAATAAAATGTAGCACGGCAAGTAAACCGTGAAAGTTTTGTAATATGATAGTAAAATTCAGTACCGGATGAAGGATTTTTATAGTGAGGGTCTAAACTAAGGTTAATAATTATTGCATATGCTATTATTGACAACGCCGAAATAATTGAGAAATATATTTATTTTTAAATAAAAAATATAACTTTTAAATTAGATTTACTAATATTATATATATAAACCATACGTTAATCTGTAGTATATTAATTGAGCTATAATTTTATTAGTATATTAATTGAGCTATAATTTTATTATTTTTTTTTAATTATAAACATTATTACTTAATATTTATACGAATGAAGAAGTATATAAGAATTAGTAAAGTGAAAATATATAAACTAACTATTCATAAATAAATTAACTAATAAATAGACTAAATAAATAACTGTTCAGCTAATGAAAAACAACAAAACGAAGAAGTAAATAAAACTCATTCTTTTTTGGTTCATCTCTCTAAAGTGGGTGGAGAATGAACTAACTATTGATAAATAAATTAACTAATAAATTAACAAAATACATAAATAAAAAAACAACAAAAAGCGCTAGGCTAGGGAAACACTGAGCCCTCTGGTTTGTGATTCAGGATGACAGCCAACTCAGCAACATCAATTATGTTATTTTGTTCTATAAATATAGTATATATATAGTTTAAACGAAAATAGTCGGGAGTCCAAGAACCCCCATGACTCCACTTAGGTCCGCCAATGATAAAATTAGCCAACTTTGAGAAACATCAACCGTGAAAATTAAGACATACCTTAACTTAATGCTAGAGATATCGGCTGCTGAAAAAGCTGCTACTCGACATAAAATTTGTGTTGTCAATTCACGAGGAATAGTTGGAAACTTTGCTCTTCTTTGGAAATCTCCTTATCCTCGTGCTTGATAATTCTACATGTTTTGGCTTCTGCAACTTGTATCGGAGACTACATTTTATAGGTGGTTTGTATTATTTTTAATGAAGGATTGATTCCTAATCAAACTCCAACATAGAAAATAGTTGAGTTTATTTTAGGAAATTTGACTTTTGCAAAGAAATTGTAATTATGAAAACTTCTCAGTTTAATTATGGAATCTGCAAATATTTACATACATATATTATGTTTCCTTATTTGAACTTGTAATTCAACTAATTAAGAGAAACTTATAGAATGATTTTTTTATTAGAATTACTATTGTAGAAAAACACCATGGAGTTTCTTTAATATGTTAGCGTACTTTTACAAATTTTAAAATAATTGTACTACATTTTATTGTAATTATCAATAATTTCAGTCATAATCCAATCTTTTGCCTTTAGTTAGGTAGAAAATTTACTTTTCGAAGATACTTTAACTATGAGAAATACGGAATCTGAAATTATATATAGTGTATATACGCGCATACATATATTTTGTTTCTTGATCTTAGACAGTATAGACGACAATTCAATTTAGAACACATTATTCAACTATGAAAATGTTCTATATATAATGATTATATTGTTACATTTTTTATTATTGCTATTATATATCATTGTTACAAAACGTTTTTTTCACTATAAAAAGTAGACTAAAGTCTTTAATTAGTCGTCCACACTTTTGGTTGTATATAATTATGTATTGAGTCATAATTTATAGTTCCATCAAGAATTGGAAGTCAATTACATTTTGATCTGATTAGTATGGCACTTTAGGATTTGGTTTGGCAATTTAAGTAAACACCATAAAAGAAACACAATAAGAAATATAAATAATTTAAGTAAACATAAATATTAAAAAAAGCGCAATAAATATATCTTTCCATTTGCCACAAAAATAGGGTTGAGAAATGGCGGGAATCCAAAAACTCCCAACACTTGTTCATCTTTTTAAGCCCCACGCCGCTTTCACTACCATTTTCATCTGCGCATTTCAAAACCGCAAAATCTCTTCAAATTCGCTCAAAATGGCTCAGGCGGCGGATAATCCGAACCACACCTCCGAAATCCAAGAGCCATTGGCCAAGATTCAGAAGATCCACGACCAAAACGGTGTTTCCGAAGCTGCAATCGCGCCGTTTCTGAGAGTGAAAAGGCTCTCGGAGAAAGCTGTTTTGCCGTCTAGGGGTTCCCCTCTTTCTGCCGGCTACGATCTCTCTAGGTATGCCTTTTTATCTCCGTGAACCAGCTTCTTCTTTATTTCGAGAATTTTATAGTATTTTTTCGAATTCAATAGCGCCGTGGAGACGAAGGTTCCAGCGAGAGGAAAAGCTCTGGTGCCAACGGATCTCAGCGTTGCTGTTCCCGAAGGAACGTATGCTCGAATCGGTAATTTTACTGCGCAATTGTAAATATTTTTGCTTTTTCTTGGATGAATAAATGCACAATTAACTGCAGCGCCGCGGTCTGGGCTGGCGTGGAAGCACTCGATCGATGTGGGGGCGGGAGTGGTGGACGCTGACTACCGAGGGCCGGTTGGGGTCATCCTTTTCAACCATTCCGATGTTGACTTCCAAGTCAAGGTTGGGGATAGGATCGCGCAGTTGATCATCCAACAGATTGTGACGCCGGAAGTGGCTGAGGTTGATGATCTTGATGCCACGGCTCGCGGCTCCGGTGGGTTTGGATCTACCGGCGTTTAGGGGATTAATGTTTCGCGTATTTCGCCGAAATGTGGTTTCTGGGTTTTCTGACTTGGTTCAGTCATTTTGTCGAACATGTGGTGTATGCATTTTGAGCTTGCCATCGTATTAACTTGAATTTATGATTCAAAGTTTCTGCTTTGGTGAAATTGAGTTTACATTTACTCATATTTTATTTACGGTTGTAAAATATTTAGATTACAGATGATTTAGAGGAATTACTACGAACAACTCTTAACGATCATCTATAATCAAATTGACCAACTTAAAAATTAAAACAGTAAATATCATTATTTGTTGACTAGTTCTAACTTTAGTTCGTCTTGTTTTTTTCATCTTTTTTTGATTGGCACCAAATTAAATAAAAATATAAATTATTAAACTTTTGACATGTAGTACTATTAAGATTCAAGCAATAATTAATTCCACTGGGAGTGTTTAAAAATTTGTGTGTGAGAGAAGACGGAACATCTAGGGTTATAATTTATAAACATTGTTTAGGTGAAAAATAAATAAATAAATAATAATAACGGCGTCACCATATGTGGGAGTCGAACACGATCGCATGGTTTTTTGGTTAAAAGCCATGCGCTCTACCAGCTGAGCTAAGACGGATTACAATAACACTAACTTTTGTTATAAATTAGATTATTGATCTATGAATTTTTACCACATATCATATTAACTACTAGTATGACACTGTCAAATTAGAGTAGCATTACTTTAATCATAGAATGCGTATGGTTCTACAGTTTTACTTTAGGAGGTACACAATTAGAACCAGTGTAATACAGACAAGGTCTTCCTGCTCCTATTGTAGGATATTTAAACTCCTTTGTATCTTCCCATGGTCTCCTCGACTTTGCCTTTGTATCTTAAGACTTTGTTCATTTGATACAATCTTATGTGAGTTATCAATAATTTGACCAACATTTTGATTACTTACATTACATCTCCTTGGTGGAAATTTTTTCATATAGTTTAATACGTCTCATCACCAGGAGTTAATTTCTCACGTGGTACCTTCTCCGATTCTTCTATAGATTTATGGTTGTACCTTTCGTGGATTTCAGAGCAAAATTTACCGTATCGAGCTTTTATAATTATGATTTTTACTCGTGTGTGCATTATTATTGCTATTATTACTATTTACTCTATCCGTCCATCATTAGGAATCTCAATTTACTATTTTAGTGTGTCTGCCATTAAACTAATAGGTAGAACCCACATTTTACTCATATTTTATTATTAAATCAATATATAAAAATGGATCTCACATTCCATTATACCTTTTCATCCACTTTCCTTTATAGTATTTTCTTAAATCCCGTGTCGAACTCAAATAAGACTCCTAATGGCAGGTGGATGATGTACTCCTATATAGTACTAATATTTACAAAATATAATTTTAATTTTACTACTTTTCTTAGATATTTGAATTTATCTAATCAATACAAATTTTTATTGATGTTTATAATCAATCAAAATTATATTCACATATTCTAAATAATTTAATGCCAAAAAAAAACTCTTGATTTCATTTGTCTCGTCGAAATGAAGGTGTGAAATTCACATACTCTAAATAATTTTATGAAAAAAAAAGCTTTTGATTTCATTTGTCTCGTCGAAATGAAAGTGAAATTGAAATTATAAAGCTTTAGATTTCATTGATGTGGAAGACAAAATTAGCTAAATTTTCTATTGTTTTTAAATGACACAACATTATTTATATCATCAAATAATAATAATAATAATAATATATTTGAGGAGCTGCATCATGCAACATGGACGAAAATTATAGTTCCATGATTTAAATAAAAGAATCAATGAATTTTTCGCATAGTTGGCAGCACGGAGGTGACACCCCTAAACCCCACCATCCACTAGAAGACTTCCAATCTTCATACGCAAATCAAGTCGGGCAAGATTAACACACATGCTAACTTACCCAGATTAACTAGAAGTGCACACGGTTCAAAAACCGCCGGTTCCGATTTGGAATCGACGGTTCACAATTCATGAAATAATTGAACCTAAATCGGTCCGGATTGATATTTGGCTGTTCCGGTTCACGACCCACAACCGCCGGTTTTGGGCCAAGATCAGCGGTTCTGACAAACTCATAGTTTAGGATGGTTTTAGAGGTGTTTAATCCATGTTTTTGTTGAATTAAGGAGTTTATAATAGGTTTTCACCCACGTAATCATTGATTAGATGAAATAATGAGTTTGTTGGAGTTTTGAAGTAAAAACAGGTTAAAACGGGGCAAAACGGAGCAAATGGTTGATTCTAGGGACTTCGCCCGCTCGGGCGTTTTGAAGTGAATTCCAGAGAGAAAACCCGCTCGGGCTTTTCGCATCCGACAAAAAGCCCAATCGGGCATTTCGCATCCGACAAAAAGCCCAATCGGGCGTTTTAGGCTGACATCGTGATACTTCTGGATTGCCCGATCGGTCGTTTATCATCTTGCAAATTGCGCGATCGGGCGTTTTACGCAAATACCCGTTTTTGCCCATTTTTCACTCCGAGTATAAGAGGGCACTCAGATACTCGAGCTCTAACTTTCCCCACTGCAAAATCAAGAGAGAAATCGAGAGATTCAAGATGATCGAAGGCAATGAGGCTTCCATCTTCAAGAGATTGAAGAAGAAGACTCTCCCTAACATCAAGTCCACCTAAGGGAGTTCTATTTTTCATTCCTATCATGTTTTCCTTTGTTGGGTTTTGTATTTACTTTTGTCTTAGCTTCCACTATGAGTAGCTAAGTCTTTATTAGAGATATTGGTGAAGTTTGTATGGAATCCATTGGTTAAACCTTGAATTATGCTTATCTATCTCTTTTATGTTGGTTTTGTTGGGTATTGAGCTTTTTCATTATCTAATTGCTTAGCTACCAATTGAAAATGTCTTGTTTTAATTATTGTAATTAAGAGATGCTTGATTAGATTGTTAAATAATCAACAACTACGTGCGTTTTATGTAATCGAGAGATACATAGCTAGAGAGAGGGCTTGGGTCCGTAGGTCTTAGGAGTCGGCCTTGACTTGTAGGAAGGAGACTCCGACATTAGAGGCCGATCAATGAGTTAAATGCACCCGAGAGGGGGTCTAGCCAATTGTCCCGACTTTCCTAGCCACACATGCGACCCAATAGATGAGCATGATCCCTAGGTGAACACCCGTGATCCATACCAACGGATCCATATCCCTACCTTCCCAATTTGTGCGAAAACTACCTTTTATTTGCTTTAGTTTCCTAATTTGCTCTTATTTGCTTACTTGTTCTTTGTTCTTAGTTCGTAGTTTAAGAAAAACCAAAAACCCCCTTTATTAATCGAGATAGTGTTCAAAGTTGCATCGTAGTACTCAAGCCGGCATTTAGTCTTCGAGGATCGATACTTTCAACTTGCCACGTGCTACATACCCCATATACTTGTGGGTGACATATTGATTGCAAATTTAGCTTGAGTCAGGTTCCGGGCCGGTTCAACAGTTCAATTTTTTATTCTTTTTAGTCTTTATTATCTATATAATGTGCATAAATAAAATTCAAACAATAAGGATGAAAATTGTAATTTTGTTAGATATAAATTTCAACGAGATTACAAGTTACAACCTGAAATGATTAAAATTGATAATTGATATAAATTACTACTCCCTCTGTCCCATAGTAGATGTCACACTTTCCTTTTTAGTTTTTCCACAAAAGATGTCAAATTTCCTCTTTTGGAAAAAGTTCATTCTCACATCAATTATAAAATTATATTTTCTCTCACCACTAAACATACAAAATAATATCTCTTAAAATCTCGTGCCATCTCCCAAGTGTGACATCTACTATGGGACGGAGGGAGTACAATTTATAACCGCCTGAAATGCCGGTTTCTGATGGAAAACCACCGATTTTCTGAATACCTATATCTGTCGTGCCTGAAAAGCTTAGGACCTAGCCTGAAAACTTACTTGAATCGGTGAACCGACGGTTACAATTTCTAAATATTGTAAACCTGAACCGAATCGTGGGAACTGTCCAACCGTCTGGCTATTTGGAACCGCTGTGCCAGTTCCGATTACGAACCGGTTCGGTTGGGTATGTGCACCTCTAAGATTGACTGGATTAAGAGCACTCCCAATGGTCTCCCTTATTTCTCCCTTATTTCTCCCTAACTCCTGCCACATCAGCGCCACATCAGCACCAAAATTTATCCCCAGTTTTTAGCCAACTTTTAGCCAACTGCTCCAATGGTTTCTCCCTTATTTCTCCCTAACTCAACATTTCATTCTTACATCATCATTTTTAATATTATTTAATTTTCCCTACAAATGTGTTTAATAAATAGATTTATAAATGAACAATTCGTCGTTGTATTAATCATTGGAAAATATAATACAACGAGAAAAAAAAAACTACAAATAAAAAACCATAAAAAACAAGGATTTAAAAAACTAAGAGGGAGGAGTGTCCGGCGAGAGACCCATCTTGATCTTCATATTTTGGATGGTCGACCAGAGGGACTGCTTCTCTTCTGGGGTTCCGCCGCCGGTGAAGTACAGCGTGTAAAACTGCGCCAGAGTGGCGGCATTGGAAGAGAACGTGGCTTGTTGTAAGAACGGGGATTCCGACTGGGCATCTGACGATGTGCCCTTCCCCTTCCGCCTCCCCTTCGCCTTCTTCGCTCCCACAGGGCGCTCGTGCGGACCATCCTCAGACAAGTCGATGGGGATCGCGCTGCCCTCACTCTCCGCACCGCTAAGTCGCGAGCGCACCGATTTCCCGTGCAGCACGCTGTGCATCCCCGTCCGGAATTTGGGGAGATCCTTCAGCGTCTCATAGATGTTCCAATACTTGAAGCTCTTCGTCAAGTACTTGCCACTATACCTCTGCATGGCCTCATCTCGGACCATGTGCTCGTTCTGGCCACTCGTCATGTTCGTCATCAAGTTAGAGTATATACCGTTGAAGTGGCCGCAGTCCCTCATGAGGCGCTCCCAATGCCGGCGGATCGCCTCGCTGCCATGGTCCTTCATCGAGGCAGTCTTGTTGGTCTTGTACTTCTCCGCAACCCGCTCCCAGAAAATGAGCTCAGTCTGGTAGTTGCAGCGCTCCGAGTCTTGCGTCGTGTCCGCCCAGCAGTTGGCTATAAGCTCGGACTCTGCCAGAGTGTAAGTAGTCCTTGCCCGCTTCGGCTTCTCATCGGAAGCCGTATCAGTCGCAGCCGTCGACTCCGGCGACGGCGCCTTCCCCTTCCTGCTCCTGGAAGGCGGGTCGGCGGGCGTTTCTTCCACCTCGTAGTCGTCCGTGCTGAGTGTCAGATCCGTTGTGTACGTCGCGGCCTGAGATCCTTCGTCGTCTGGAGTGGCTCCAGGGGTGTCGAACAACGATGTGACTATCTGGGGGCGATACACATCGTCGGTTGGAGAGGGCATGCTGAGGGCAGACTGGAAGTACGGAGAAAGTCTGCGCACCGGAGGAGTCTGCAATGGGGACGGACTCGCATATGGATATTGGCCGGGAGGAGAACCCATCGACAACAACGAGCTCATCCACTGCTCATTTGCTTCATCAGTGGGGTTGGGATTTTGGGAACTCGACTCTTTGCCTTTACCTTTTCGAGATTTTTTCCTATTTGAACTCATAATTTTGAAGATTGAATATAGAAGATTGAGAAAATGAGATTGAAAATTGAGAAAATGAAGATTGTGTGTGATGAATGGAGGAGGAGGAGGAATTATATAAAGGGGAAAAAATAGCCGTTGGGTATTAAAAAAAAAAAAAAAAAAAACACGCCGGAAAACGCCGAACGCACCTACAGTGGCCGGCGTTCACTCGGCGTTTTTTCGGGGGCCGGCGTTAATTCGGTAGAATTAACGCCGGAAAAAACGCCGAATTCACCCCATTGGCGGCAATTTCTCGGCGAAATCCGGCGATAAAACGCCAGATTTAACGCCGCCGGCCATTGGGAGTGCTCTAACACTATCATGGGTCATACCACAATTTCATGAAAGCTGAGGGACTAAATGCAAATATTATTGATATTCTGAAACACGTTGCATACCTGTCTTCCGCATAATAGTTTGCGTCAACCATCATCTATCCAGAACCTTCCGCTTTACAAGATGCAAGCACAGCCGTCCGATTATTCCACACAGCTTTAAATTCTACATTACGACGTCGTTTGCACTTATCCAGCCGTTCAAAATATCTCCCATCCACTCATTTCCAGCCGTTGGATCGTCAACCGCCTACAATAAATACACCTTATCGTCTCATTCCTTCTTTGCATCCATTCATTTCCGAAGCTGCCTCGATCTACTGGCTTCTGTCCTCTTTCTGCAGGCCTGATTATTTTCTTGTTCTTTCCGTCAGATTCATTTAGATCGCGAGGCGATCTACGTCGTGGTTATGGTTTTTCCGAGTTTTATTATGCCTGCTGGTTTTTCTCAATTTGATAGCGCTGTCCCTTGGTTTATACCCTGGCTGCCGTTGTGAAACTTGCGTTTCTTATGCGCTGCTGCGGCTGTGAAACGACGAGGTTTTGCTGGATCTGCAACCGTGCTGGATGGATCGTTGAAGGTAAATCGTAGATCTATTTTCGTGTGTGTCCGTATTCGATTTATTTGGTAGGTTTCGTTAATTCTTTGGATGATAATTTTGTCTTGGGGTGGTTTTCGATTTGAATTTTTGATCAACCAAGTATTTCTATATCTTTTTTCTTGTATTTATGCAGAATCGCTTTTCCGTAGTTGATTGGAAATCATTTTTTTGGATCTGGAAACACGTAGCATCTTGTGAAGACACGATCATCAGATCGTGGATATTGACCGGTATGGAGTAATCGAGTTTTAACCATCAATTTGTCGGTCTTCGGTGCTCTGGTGGACTGGCCGAGTGGCTCAAGGGAAGTGATTTGTTTTGTGTCGTGTTTATTCATGCGTTCTTGCTGTCTGTAGTCTCGGCTAATTGTTGAGGAATCAGACTGTAAAAAAATGGAAAAATTCGTGAGTGAAATGAGGTGAGATGTGAAAAGTGAGGTGAGATGTGGTTGTCTGCATGACCTTTGCCATGATGGGTGCGCTCGCATGGCAGGTCGCCCGTTAATAAAAGTTTTCGTTTTTGGTTTTGAGGGGAGATGGCACGGGGATTTGCCCGGCTCTCCCCCTGTGTGTGGTGTCCTCTCGTCTCTCTCAACTTCCTGCCTCGTTTCTTGTCCATATTATGCACACATACAAAGTACAAATACGGTAATCCAATCACGCCGTCGTTATCTTGAATGCGTCGGTATGAAATAAATGTGTCTAATCAGGATCAAATCATTTCCAATATTTGAGATGGTACTTCGGGAACAAGGCTTCAAGAGCATCAACTACAACAGAGGTACAAATTTGCATTCTTTAAGTATATCATCATCATCTTCTTATTAATATTGCAACAACGTTAACTAGGAATTTGGTATCTTTTACTTGGTTTAGTAGTCCAAATTATCTAATTACTCTGGAATGTAGGAAATAATCAAGAACGGATGACATGTAAAACTGATATCTGCAACCTCAGTTTTTTATTACAAAACTTTATAGTACTCGTCAAGCTGGAAGCCTTAACCTTACGTTTGTCTAATCTAATTATGGAGATAATATTAATCTGTAACCAACTACATTTACACCTGCATCATGATTATCCATTTATAACTATTCACGAACAAAATGCATCATGTTTGATAGGTCGTTACACACTGAAACCTATAGTGTTCATTGTTTAATACCTTCGGTTTCTGTTTTCCTTTGTTCCCCTATGTTGCGGGATGTAGCTATTGTTTATGATTGTTGATGTATGTTGGCTTATCACTATCAACCATTTGTATGGGTGAAGGAACTCGTCTTTCTGTAGTCTGTAGTTCAAAGCTATAGCATGGTTGTAATAGATCAGCTATTCAGTAGATGGTTGGTTGCTTATTGGATGTGGAGTATTGTCTCTTCTATTGATCGAGTCTTCTTGAGGAGGTTCTGGCGTGCCCAAGGATGCTGGATGCATTGATGATGATGTGCTGCTGTGGCGTTCAACTGTGGTTTACTTGTCCAGTCTCGCGTCTTCTGCCCCTTTGGATGCTGGCTGTCTTGATGATTTGCTGCTGCTTTGGCTTTGGCTTTGGCTTTGGCTTTGGCTTTGGCTTTGGCTTTGGCTTTCTACATGAGTGAATTCCTAAGGCTATGGTGATTGTTCTCGTAGGTATTTTCTTCAGTTGCATATAATCATGTGCCTCATTTGTATCTCCAAATGTTGTTGCTGAAGATAATTGTCAAGTAAGCTGCCTGGAACTTCAGTTCTCTTTACGTTGCAGAGCTTTGTTATCTGTCCTTCCTATATTGATTGATTCCTTCTACGGTAGTTTCTGTTTGTATCACAAATATCTTTATTAAGGTTGCCTTTCTAGTAAAAATAAGGTTGGGTGGGCGTTTTAAAGTTGTTGGGATGTGTGAAGCGATCTGGACCTAGTTGATATTGGATTGATATTTTTGTTTTGAAGTTAAATGCTTGATTTGTTATATTAATACGAGTATTTGCTTTGCATTTTGTAGGGTGTGGTTTGTCAGTTTGGGATTTGAAGTTATGACACAGTTGGAAGATGCAGCGAATTGACCTATTATTGCCTTTGGGAAGAGTTTTAATTTGGTTAAGATTTATCATCGGTTACAAAACTATTCCAAGCATAATTTTTATTTTGCATTTTAATTTTAATTTTATTTCTATTTCTATTTATCAAATTAAATGACATTTATTGAGCCAGCTAACTCAAAATGTTTTTTGTCTATATCAACCGTAATATGCGCATTGTTTTTAAAAATGTTTACTTATCACTTGAGAGCGCCTGATTTGTTAACTATGGTAGTAAATGGTTAATTGTGTCAGTCGTTGGATGTTGGTAAGTTTATTTATTGATGGTTTGTTAAGTAGAAAAAATTATGTTGAATGGATTCATAAGCTCGAACGGGAGAGCGCTCAATTGCTTTCACGCTTTGAGAGGTCGGCGGTTCGAGTCCGCCTGGATCCCTGTTGTTTGTATTAACATAATCGTCTTACATTTATTTTTTATCTTCTTGGGTCCCACTTCAAAGTATTTTTTTTTAAATTTTCACAAATGATTTCATTTGACTGTAAAGTTGGTTACTAACCTTTTCCTTTCTAGTATGATTTTATTTTAACGTGCATTTGATCTATTATTTTTGTATTTCGATTCTTTTTGTAGTATAGGATGGGATAAATTACACTTGGTTTTACATTATTAACAAAATATTACTCCATAGTTGCATATAAAATAAAGGTATGAACTTTTCTTGGTAGATATATTAAGCTTATGAGTGTGAGAAAGACGGATTTATGAATTGAATTTTAAGTAAGCTATAAACATTTCTAAACGCATGGTTGTACTTTTCTGCTTCTAGAAAGATGTCCTTGATTTTTTTATATTTAAATATATGCATAATATAATAGAAAACAAATTTATCACTAATTTACATAATAACCTTTCAATCTTGTTGTGTATTAAAATTATCAACATAAGGACATAACTACATCAATATAATATGTATATTTAAATATTAACACAATAACATAAGTTTATCAACATAAGAATATTGATCAATTTATATCCTTGTGCTGATATTTTTAACATATAAAATTGATGTTAGTTATTGTTGGAAAGATGAATTGAGAATTCCTAAGTATGTGGAGAAGAGAAAATATGGAGTCCCAACTTGTTGGGAAGAGAACAACATTTATAATGTAGAGTTCCAATAGGTATAGTTCCTAGGTATATTTATATCTAGAGTCCTATAAATACTTATGTACTCCATGTATCAACAATAATTCAAACTAAATACAATGTAGTCGATAAAGATTTTAGTGTCTTTTATTTTCCGCATTTTACTTTTCAACATGGTATCAGAGCAGCTAACGATCCTTCGTTAGTTTGTTCAAAAAAAAAAAAAAAAAAAGGGTTGCACCAAGGCTATTCTGCTTGAAAGATTTTCACCCCATATTTTTCTTCAAGAAATCGAGAGAGAGAAGAAAACAATTCCAAGCTCCTATCAAGTTTTGGGAGAAACAGGACTGCCAAGACGAAGAACGTTGGGCAGCGGCTGCCCGAACTGATCCGGACAGCAGCAACGAGGTGACCTCAGAGAGCTCCAGCAGCGGCTGCTTAGCTCCGGCCGACGGCGAACAGGGATGGATGACAGCGCAGACCGCAAGCAACGGCGACGCCCGAACAGCAGCTACGTGATGATGGCCTCTCTTGTCAAAGCTGTGATGCAGCCAACGGAGAAATACTAGATTATGGTCGATTGGCTGCTGGTGGAGAGCGTCAATCAGGATATGAGATCTAAAAGAGAAAGGTAAGAAGACTCCGAAAGGGAAGATGCCGGACAACCATAACAGGTCATTCAGTTTCTCCACAGAGGAGATGATGGCTCCAAATATGGAGTTAATGAATTGTCCGGCCGAGGGGGAGAGGAAGTTTGCGACCGAACAACACCTCTCCAAAACAGTAAAACGGCGGTAGGAGAACAAATGAAGGAAAAAGAGATAGGAAAAAGCTACGGATGAAATACCATAGCAAGATCTTACAGAAACGGTGTCACGACGACAGCAGCAGAAACCACGTCTGGGGCTGGCGTTGGCGGCGCTATAAACAACGAGGCGCTTGGCTGAACCGAGATGACGACAGTGGGTTCTCGGTGGCTGAGTTTCAAACGGGAATCGATGGCGAAACCTGACCATGGTGAGGCAACAGCAAAATCCAGCGACAACAGAGACGGCGACAGGGTGTAGCAGCGGCGCTGATGGCGAGGATGCTAGGCGAAGGCAGTACGGCGCCGACTCTGTTCCTGCAGCCGCGGTGGCGAGGGCAGCTGCGGCGCCACTGGCGATCAAGGAGATCGTCGTCGATCCTCCTAAATCCGGCGAACTCCGCATCAAAATCATCTGCACTTCTCTATGCAAGCCATCAATAAAAAAAAAAAATTGTTCTACTCAACTACGGGAAGTTGAAAAGTGAGATTAAGTCCGTAGATTCTCAAGATTCATTTAGTGATGGAGTTGAAGTTCTTGTGACTGGCTATTTAATGATGGAGAAGATGCACCACCACCGCCGCCAGCCTCTGCGTGGTGAGGGGGAGAGAGTTAGTGTTGCCACACAGCCGCTGTAAAGGTCATGGTGCCGGAGAAGATCGATATGATGACCGCAGGAATGGCGGTGAATACTCTATAGCATCTAGTTGCTTCGACCGAAGAGAGTCTTAGAAGAAAGCTAATTATTGATGGAATCGAGAAGTAAGGCCATAATAGCTGCTAGAAGAATTCCGAGAAGAGGCTGAAAGGTAAGCAATGGCAGAGGAAAAACTGTTCGGCAGAACGGAAGAATTACACTGCCGGGCGATTCCAGCATTTGTAAGAAAGAGTAATTTGGGCTCCTGTTATTGGGCCAAGAAGAAGAAAAAAAAAATGAAAAAAAGAGGGGCTCATGTATTGAGCTGGGAATGAAACTGGCTCATGGTTTGAGTTGGGAATGAAATTGGCTCATGGTTTGAGCTGAAATGGACCGAGAATGGTCTGGAATTAACTCCTCGACATGAGTCAAAACTGTCAGAATGGCTCCTAATGGCACGAGCTAAAACTGCCGAAGATGTCTCCTATGGCATGAGCTAAAACTGCCAAAGAAGGCTCCTTGATACGAGCTAAAACTGTCAACCAAAAAATGAAGAAACTCCTTGACAAGAGTCAAAACTGTTTGAAAAATCGAAGATGGCTCCTAATGGCACGAGCTAAAACTGCCGAAGATGGCTCCTATGGCATGAGCTAAAACTGCTGAAGAAGACTCCTTGACACGAGTTAAAACTGCCAACCAAAAATTGAAGAGCTCTATGACACGAGTTAAAATTGTCAACAAAAAATTGAAGGAGCTCCTTGATAAGAGTCTAAACTTTCAATGAAAAGTGAAGAACTCCTGAATACGAGTATAAACTATTTATCAAAATGAAGATCGTGCAAGTTAAGTGTCGAAAAACTCGATACTTAACTTGAGGGGGAGTGTTGGAAAGATGAATTGAGAATTCCTAAGTATGTGGAGAAGAGAAAATATGGAGTCCCAACTTGTTGGGAAGAGAACAACATTTATAATGTAGAGTTCCAATAGGTATAGTTCCTAGGTATATTTATATCTAGAGTCCTATAAATACTTATGTACTCCATGTATCAACAATAATTCAAACTAAATACAATGTAGTCGATAAAGATTTTAGTGTCTTTTATTTTCCGCATTTTACTTTTCAACAGTTATTAGTTATTAGTTATTATTATAAATTAGATAGTATTTGGTCACACAGGGATGTAATTAATTGCTAACTAATTACCAATCCCAAATTGAGACCAATTTTCAACTATTAGATTAGAAGATCTTGTGGTTAATATGATGCCAAGTGTAATATATTTTAAATTTAAATAATTATTAATTAAATTAAAAGGGTATTAATGTCAAATCCTATAAGTAGTAATTATAACTAACTATTTTCTCTCTCCTCAAAATTATCTTAAATCTTTAAATTTACGTAACTCTCTCAATTTAAATTATTTTTTCGCAAAAAATATATCAAATTAAAGATAATTTAATAAGGATTCCAACGAGATCTCAATTGCATATGTTCTGACGATGTTCGGGTGATGAAATTTGATAAATTATATTTCAATTTTCGTACATGTTGATAAGCAGCTATTTTCAACAAATGCAACAAAAATCTCAATATATTGTAGGCAAAATCTCAATATAATGCATGTCCAATCTCAATAAAAATGTGTTGATATTCCAATGTCATATTGTTGATATTTGTAATACACAATGTTGATATAAAAAAAACACTCACGAAAATTATCATATGATAACATAATGACGATATTACCCTTTTGTTGATATTTTGTCTACTATTTATTGAGATTTTGTGAGCTTTAATCTCATCCACTCATTTTAAAATTTAAGGATGGAGATTTAGTCTTAATTTTGGATTAGGGTGCTAAAAGCATTAGAATAGAACCCTGGTCACATATATATATATATATATATATATATATATATATATATATATCTTGCTTTTTATATTAATCATCGATCCAAATCGTTGGCGTCAGAAATACTGAAGAATTTGTGGTACTGCCGACTGCCGTAATTTTTCAGCTTTGTCGATGACACTATTATATTCCTTGTTTAATTTGATACGTCATCCATATCGTCCACACTGAATTAATCAAACTGTATGCTATAACTATTGAATTGCGCTACCACAAGACAAACTCTACTGTATGACTCATCATCATCTTCCATAGGACGAGCTCTATTGTATGAATCAGCGTTGAAATACCCAGCTTGGGGATTGCCGCTCGCCTCAAATAATATGTATAACTTCCAACTTTATCATGAAAAATCATTTCATTCATTTTCTCAAAATGTTTGCAAATATTCTTTCACACCTGCTATCAGATTAGGGATTACTAATTTAGGGATTGATTGATTCCTAATCAAACTCCAACATGGAAAATAGTTGAGTTTATTTTGGAAGTTTTACCCTTGGCCAAGATATTATAATTATGAAAACTCAGCCAGTTTAATTTTGTTTCCTTATTTCAGGTCAGAGACGGAGCCAGAAATTCTGTGTAGGTGGGGCAAAATTCCATACAAAGACATTTTAAGGATTTTAGAAGGGGCATTTATAATGATATTTCAAATTTTTTTAAAAATAATGATCAAAATAGCACTAATGAATTTTTTTGAGGTGGGGCATTTGCTCCTTGTAGGATGCATGTACATCCGTCCCTGTTTCAGGTCTTACGTAGAAGGTCATTCAACCAAAGAAACTTCTTGGATTATTTTTATTATAAATATCATTGTGAAAACCAGTGGCGGATCCAGACTTTTAATATTGGGGGTACGAATTTTATGCTAAATAAACATCCAATATATGAAAAATAGTACTACTACATTAGAATGTAAACAAAAAAATTATTATACAATAGACTTAGTATATAAACACTAAGCACCTATCTACTAGTCCTTAATTTATCAAAATGGAAAACAATTGAAAACTAGTGGGATAGGGGAGGAATCGAGCTCAGCCCTCCACTTAGAAAACTTACCTCACAGACCGCTGCACCACGCCTGCTTTTTGAAATATTAATCTCAATACTATATTAACTATGCAATCATTTGGGGATACAATGGTTTGTTCTATGCTGGCTCCGCCAGTGGTGAAAACAGTGGACTTGTGCACATTTCTTTTGTAAGAGATTCAAGAAAAATAATTTTTAAAAATTTAAGTGGAGACAAAATAAAATAGAGAAGATAATAAGTTAAAGAAAGTAAAAAAAGAAATAAAGGTATGAGGTGTTACTGTGTGTAATTTTTTGAAAAAAACAACAAACCCAGTTTAAGTTTGGTGTTACAAAAAGTAATACAAATTGCTCATGGAGTAGTATTTAGGATAAGAAGCTAATAAACTTACAATTTATGATATTTTATACGTAATCAAAAGTTTTAAGTGGTAAAGACAATGAAAACAATTTTTTAAAAGAATGTAGATGACCAAATTTAGATTTTAGTCTATTTTGATACTCCATTAGACTAGATAATGAAAAACGTTTCTTAAATTGAAAATGTAATAATATAATTAAATATCATTCTAGAAATATGTCATAGTTGAAACTTGCCATCTACACCGTCGATTTAAGATCTCAAATAAGGAAACAAACTCTTGCAGATTACATAATTATTAAAGTGAAATAAACTCATCACCGAAACTTTTCCATGTTCGAGTTCAATTAGTAATCAATCCCTAATAAAAATCCAAAACTAATACAATTAAAGCGTCTAGAAATTTATATTAAAAATTCATTCTAGAAATTTCTCTTTGTTGAATTACCATCCATGATCTGAAATAAGGAAGCAAAATAGTATATGTATGTACAAATACACAACAAACTGCATGAGTTTTAATAAGTACTCGAAAGGTAAATTTCCTAAAATAAACTCAACTATTTTCCATGTTGGAGTTGGCTTAGGAATCAAACCATCTATAAAATCGTAGTCCCTATACAAATTGAAGACGCCAAAAGACAGAGAATTATCAATCATGAGGATGAGGAGATTTCTAAAGAAGAACAAAGTTTCATATCTTCAAACCATTCCTCGTGAATTGACGACGCATATTCTAGCTCGAGTTGCAGCATCTTCCGCAGCCGACATCTCTAGCATTAAGCAAAGGTATGTCTTAATTTTCTCGGTTGATTTGCTTACTTGTTTCTCAAAATTGGCTGATTTTATTTTACTATCTTGGATATCTTTAACTGCAATTTTATGAAAACTGCAACGTTGTTTAATATTTAAAGTTAGAATGGTTTATAATGTTAGCAAATCCTATTTTTAGACATGAAAATCTTAAATACAAGATGATCGACTGTTTTTTTAATGAATTATGGCCCTTGCTGTTTATATTCAGTTATTTATGCGCTGTACGTGTGTGTTTTATAATTACTCACAATTAACTTTACTTATTTTGTATTTATTTATTTGGTGGGATGCAGTTGTAAAGAATTAAGTGAAATTGCCGAAGATCCATACGTCTATCGACATGCAACTTTAGACAATTTTTTAATTGTTGAATGGAGTCCATTATGTGAGAAGAAACAAAAGTTTCTCAACAAATGCAAAGAAAACTCCAATCCTGAAGTCTGGTACAGGGAAGCACTGGTGCGTATATATTTCTAAACTATACAAAAAATATATATCGAATTTGAAATAGGAAAAATAAGTTAACGTGTTTAATTGATTGGCATGACAGTTGGATTTTTTCAACAAGAAAGACTACGCACTAGCTCTCCGAAAATTCACCATGGCGTCTGAAGCAGGACACGTACAAGCCCTATACCTTTGTTGCATTTTGATACTTTTAAGTGGGAACAAGAGGAGGGGGATTGGAATGATTGCCAAGATTAAGAAAGATGGAGTAAGGTTGGGATTGTGTTGCAGAAAATTGATAGAGGAACTGAGACAAATGTGGGTGTTGAATCCATTGCTTAGTCAATCGCGGTTGCTTTGTAGCAAACATCATCGGCGAACAAATAACTGGTCCCGCGAAGATGATGACGAAGAAGATGACTGCGCAACCTGTGTAGCTGCTAGACATATTGAGCTTATTTGTGCTTGTTCCCATATTTAATTGTCATCACCATTTTCCTTCCCAACAACTGAATTCAAATCTTATATATATACTATTATAATATTTGTTCACGACTTGATCGATTCATGATTGTTCAAAAATTTATCGGAACTTGAAAGTCATGGCTAACTCGGTCCATGACAAAATAACATACAATTTTGGATGGCTTCAAATCATATTGGATTAATGGTCGTGTACGGTATAATATAAAATACAAACCAATGATCAGTACCAAAGTCCAATAGAGCGCAAATCGGGATCAATGATCAATTAATTTTGAGGCATCAATCTACTTCTGAGTATCCACGGTTTAATTAACTACTACGATATAATAAAAAATATAACCCTCTCGCTTAATTAACTAAAATGTCGTCTTATATATTTAATTTCTTTTTATTATCATTAAATGGGTGTGTATTATAAGCTGGTCGGGCACATGTATGGTAATTTTGGTATGAATTAAGCCGTGGCGAAGCCAGAAATTTAATTATGGGGGGTCCAAAATTAAACTTCAGAACAAATTATATAAATTAAATTATAGGGTACAAAATGTAAAAGTTAAATACAATCACATCATAACATTTATCTTCTATTCTTCATCTTCTAAAATCGCTGCATAATAATTTCAT
Source organism: Salvia hispanica (assembly GCF_029641045.1). Taxonomy (NCBI): domain Eukaryota; kingdom Viridiplantae; phylum Streptophyta; class Magnoliopsida; order Lamiales; family Lamiaceae; genus Salvia; species Salvia hispanica. Next base: position 47,088,355 of record NC_142692.1, on the reverse strand, counting down.
TGGTAAGTTTAACAAACACGTCCTTTTCTATATATATAAGGAACTAAGCAGTCCTTTAATAGTTGGTCTCTCATGCTATTATGTACAGAAGTCTTGATTATCTTCATTGCTGAAAAGGCTCTTTCTACTGACGCAGTGGCAACTGATAAGATCAATAACAACTTAACTAATAAATAAATCATTGGAAAAACTCCATGTTTCCTTGTAGAAATCATCTTTGAGAAAGACAACTGATTCTTGATATTTGTGAAAACTTTCATCTATCGCACATCGAAAATAAAGTTCTCAAGTTGACTTTCAAGTTCACACAATATGCTCAACGGAAGTAGAGGTTCAACTGACAAATAATCAATGGAAGAAAGTTTTTTGAAATAACAATCCATATACCTACAAAAATAGTCAAAACTGATTAAGTTTGCAAAATATTTGATATTTTCTGTACTAAGATTAGCAAAATAAAAATCATACACAAAAAAGGATAAAATTCATCTTATACTTCACAACTAAAAGAATAAGAGTAACCAAAATATACAATATGCTCAAATCTAAAAATTTGCCGTTGCAAACAATAATTAATAACATTGGGAGTTTGGGACGTACCCACACTAGTATATATATAAAACTATTAACACATTCACATCAAATAAAGAATTTCAAATTACATACCTACAGCGAAGAACTCAGAAGCAGAAAGCTAAATTAAGGAGAAACAGTTCATATAAATTTTGTTGAAAGCTATTTTTAATATTATATATATTATAAATTATAATTAACAAAATTACTAAAATACCCCTTTTTTTTAAGAATTGGTGGGGGGACCATGGCCCCCCTGGCCCTACCCTCCCTCCGCCCTTGGAATTAAGTCAATTCAGATCGAACATATCGAATATGCACATACAAGTTTGGGTATGAAATCAACCGAATCAAACTATACCTATCAAACAAAAATTCTATGCAAAAACTTTTTATTCAAAAAAAGAGTTTTTATAAGCATGGTAGAAATCTTAATACACGAAGATCAACCGTTGTTTTTTATTTTTATTTTTTAATGAAATATGGCCTTGCTGTTTACATTCAATTATTTATGCGTTGTGTGTGACTTATCACTTATATATAATTAACTTCTCTCGATTTATTTATTTATTTGTAAAGAATTAAGTAAAATTGCTGAAGAATCAGACGGCTATTGACATGGAAATTTAGACAAATTTCTAATTGTTAATTAAATGGAGTTCATTGTTGATTACAATTAAGTAATGCAACACATAGTCTTATACTAACCATATTTAGGGATCGATTAAGAAATATAGAATTGTGTTGTATTTCCGCAATCAAGAAAAAACCCCAACTACGATAATTAAGTGCATTTCTAACATTAATGTTAAATGTAAAATAGAAGAAAATTAATTTTCATCAGATGATTATATGGTTTTTACACAATTAACTCTAAACTAGAATACCAAACAAATGTGCAGGGGCGAACCAACGAAAATATACAGGGGCTAAAATTGAAAATTTCATGATGAAGAAAGTAGAAATTACCAACATTTTTAACATACAGAGAATACATATGCGTTAATAATTAAATACCTCCAATGATTTTGTGTTGTTCGATTCTCTTTTACATTTTAAAAAAGATCCGACAAAATACTAGTGTGTGAGTATGTGTGATAATATGGGGGCAGTGGGTTGTGTAAAATGTTTGACTATTGTAATTTGTATTGAGTAGTCAATCAAAGACTGGACAAGAAAAATGGTCATAGACGAGTCGAGTACGATCCAGTGACTGATTATGCAGAAATAAAAATAACTCAATCAGCGAATGCAGGATTTTGATTTTAGGATGTCCAAATTATTATTAACAATTGTAAAGTATTTTTCGATTTTGACTTTGTCACAAGTAGTTGTGGCATATATAAATTATACTATTTCTTTCCCTTAAAAATAAAAATTATTTCCATTTTGGTACGACATCATCCTTCCGGCATGGTAATGACATAATTTGTGTATTTTCCTATACTTCCCAAAAGGAAAGGCAGCGGTTAAAAATTACTCCTAAAACATTGACAAGTCAAAAACAAGTAAATTTCACAAAAATAGAGAAAAACAGAAGTTAGGACCCAATACACCAGAGTCAAGACAACACACTGAAAATGAAAATTTAAGAAAATTTAGCAGATACTTATCTCTCTTTCATGTCAGCTACTGGGGACCTCTTTGAGGTTTGCAGTTTTGCATTTTTTAGCTACTCTATCTTCCTTATACTCTCAATTATGTTCTGCCATTACAATCTCTTCATATTTCACATCATTTATTTCTCCATCATACTTCATTTCTTGAGTCTTTTCCAAAGAATTTGCAAGTTGAAAATGGTTGTGCCCATACACCCCTTCCATCACTTCTTCATACTCATACTGCTTCTTGCACCACTTCTTCTTCAAGGTGATGATGCTTACCTCCAAATATAAACATATCTCTCTGTTTTAATATTTCTAATTTACTTCACACGTTTATATATTGATTGTTTGAATCAAGGATTTATAGCTAATTTTTATCTTGTTTCAATATCTCCATTTGAATGAGTTTCTTCTCAAAATTTTCATGCTTTTACTTATGTATAATCGATTTTAATACCTCAGGTATAAGAGGGTCTCGAGTTCAAATCTCACAGAACAATCATGATACACCGATCTACAAGGTCAGACAAAAAAAGGAAGCTAATAGTGACATTGATATAATTGATGAATTCATAGACACAAATAATTGTTAGAAGATTGATTACAAAAGTAAATTGATATTGATGAACATGATATACTATATTTTTATTTTAGGATGGATGGAAGAGATTGTTGATTGGATCAGTAGCTCCAATTTGCACGTTCAATGAATGCAAAGGTTGCAAGTATAGGTGTATGGCTGAGCAAGTCCCAATCGAAAGAAATGACCCCATCAACACCGCCTACTACTACAAATGTGTTTGTCATAGATGATTGCTATATTGCTATTGACTATTGATAATGATGAGAGAGAAATGGTTGTTGAAGATTTTGTGTTGTCCCAGATTTTTGTCTGTCTGAAAAACAAATAAATGACACCGGAGATTATTGAATTTCACCATCATTCTTCTACTTCATTAATAAAATAATACTCCTATCTCCTATTTTCTCTTATTTAGGATCCAGTGGAAATAATATACTGTATTTACATATATTAACAGTTCATATTTGTAATTTTAATATTTTCCTATAACTGCATTTTTCTATAACTAGGGCCACATTAGAGAATCAATCTGCCTCAAAAGATCGAAGTTTCGATATGTGGAATAATATTAATTTTCCTATCTAAGAATCGGCCTTATTTTGGCCCTTAATTTAGCAAATGAAAATTTTAAGCACAAATTATACACAGTTTCTTATAAATTTTAAAAAATACTGCAAAAAGAAGGAAGCACAAAAACCTCTCTGCTGCAGTATTACGAAAAATATAATTATCAGTTAGATTATTGAATACTATGGAATAAAATAAAATGAAAATACAAAACAGGAATGTGATAATTAGGAATTGCATGTGGAAGAGTGGTCCATACTCCATAGTGGTGCATATATGAGACTCCTGTAGAAACATAAGCGATCACGTATTTACTTGAGAATAGAGAGGTATAATTGTACAGTTGTACTCTGATTTTTTGTTATAGTATTATATAATTACACATATTATTTTCTCCTTTCGCTATTATTAATTGTGTCAATATTTACTATTAATGCACGTTTGAAAATTGTGACGAACTATCAATGAAAAAGTTGGTAGAATACGAGTGTCATTTTATTTGTTTTCATAATGAGATGCGGATTAAATGAATTAGTCGAATATTGACCTACTTACTAAATTCATAGTAAAAATGAAATGAAAATATATAATGATCGGCATCCCGAAATAAAAAAAGTGAGACATTTAATGTCATGCTGGTGAATTATTTATACTTAAATCGAATTCTACATCCATGCTTTTAATTCAACGGTCCATTCTCCACAATCCATAACTCATTTACCAACACACTTGCGCAACTTGTTCATTTATATATCCACACTTCTAAAAATAGAGGATGGGAGACGAGTAATTCGACAAATAGTGAGAGAGATTAAAAGAAGGAAAAAAAAAAACTGACACATCACTGTGTTAGTTTGTTGAAAGTAAAATGCGAAAAATAAAAGACAATAAAGAACTTTGAAGACTACATGGAAAATGACTTGAATTATATTTGTGATACATTATACATCTCTATTTATAGGACTAGAGAAGTAAATGCATCTATGAACTATAACTCTATTAATGTTATATTTCTTGAAACTCTAAAGTGACTTATTTCAATATTCTTGAGACTCTCGTATTATATTTCCAAGTTCCAACATTGTTGACTACTCCAATGCAAGGATTGACAATCTCACTTCAATTTAAGAAAACCTAGATTTACCTCTGTATGTATGCGACTATTTCAGTTGATTTTGAACTAACCTCTGCTTTTATGCCTATTCGTTTTAATTTGATGTATGGTTCATCTATGCGATTTTTACTGTAGATAATTGAAGACTTGAAGTGAAAAATTTAATGAACAATCATATAGTATATTTTAAATAATGCAGTACTCATTACTTTGTCAATAACGATATGTTGAATCGTAACCAGAGTATGTGATGTCTTGTTTCTCCATAATATCTTATTGGAAGCTTTGCATCAATAAAGTATTTAATTTTTTCTGCTTCCCTGTATATGTCTTGAAGTTCTTAACTTGTTGAAACAATGCAGTGAAGCCATTCTAATTATTTACTTATCCAATGATGATGGTGAAATCTTCAATATTGGGGTTGCTCAATCGGGATGGAGGAGAAATAGAATTATCGATTTGTGTTTCTGGTATTGGAAAATTCAATATGGTATCTCAAAAAGAATAAAAAAAAGAAAAAAAAAACCAAGGTATTGGAAAATTCATTAACGCGTCACCAACATTGCTATGGTAAAAAGTAAAAACAATTACTATTATTAAGTTATTCTGCATTAAGTTACCATGATCAAGGTCATCAATGTTAAGAAAATATTTCATTGATTACTAATGAAATACAGTAGGTTATTAAGAAAATATTATCTGAACCTATACAATTTATCCTTACTTCATTTTCTAATACCAACATATATAGGTTAACAAAAAAGTATACCAAATATTACTCCTAGAACCAAAAAAGTGAAGCAATTATTTTTCTATGATAGTTCACAAAATCAGGAAAGAAACCAAGCAAAGAGGTAATTAGTCGAGCTGTGTAAATTTGCCAGATTTCTAAAGACGGATTAAAGAGCAAACATTACAATGTTATTATACTAGCAAAGAAACAAAACTAACACCATATAACGCAGGTACAATTGTCATTTGAAACAAGAAATCATCCAAAAACAAGAGTTGGGAAATTTTCTATGAAAAGTAGTGAGTGTGTATGATGAAATAGGAAACTTTCATGTAAAGGAGCCATAAATAAGCATAAAGAAGACATTGTTTTTGAGCTCAAAGTGATTCGAATTTCATCATTCATGCTCTATTCCAGAGGCTATTTATATTCATCTAGGGAAGGATCTAGAACTAGTCTACTAAACCCTAGCTGCAACAATATGACAGCTCAACAAAGAGACAAAACACAATAACAAACTTGTCTTCATCCGAGCACACTTTCACGTGTTGTTGACACGTTGCCCAGTCCTTGCTTTCCTCTCAGGAGCACATCCTTCCAGCTCAGCGTAGGGACCACATTGTGCGACGTGGAGCGCCATGTAGGCATCTTGTCATCCAAGGCAGGCTCACTCACTGTCATTATTATTTGCCCAGGATTTGCATCCATGTCAACATCCTTCAGCTCGATGACCATGGCTTGTTGATGGTGATTTCCAAGTTTGCCAACACCCTCCCTCAATCCGAGCGCGGATGCTGGAACAACTCCGAGCTTGTTCCTCAACCGAGTGAAGAATTGTTGTCCCAATGGCTTCGTCAAAATGTCTGCCACTTGGTCTAATGAGGGCACATGCCTCAGCTCAATTTCTTTTGCCAACACCTTGTCTCTAACAAAGTGCACATCCAATTCTATGTGTTTGGTCCTTGCATGAAGAACAGGATTTGAAGCTAAAGCCATCGCGCTCATGTTATCGACCCAGATAACTGCACGCCTATCTTGTTTGTTTTTCAACTCATTCAATAATGAGTTCATCCAGGTTACTTCACTTGCTGCATGAGCCAAGCTCCTATATTCAGCCTCTGTGCTCGACCTCGACACCACAGATTGCTTTTTGGCAGACCAGGAAATCAGGTTGCAGCCGTAATAGGTGCAGTAGCCACTAGTCGATTTCCTGTCATCTAGGTCGGCTACCCAATCCGAATCAGAGAACGCTGTAATTGTAGCATTCGACTTGCGAATGTGAATCCCAAAATCCATTGTTCCAGACAAGTACCTTAGGATTCTTTTGACGGCCTTCCAGTGCTGTCTAGAGGAGCAGACATGTATTGACTCACTTTATTCACCGCGAAGGAGATGTCCGGTCTTGTAATTGTCGCATATTGAAGAGCTCCCACAGTGCTTCTATAGGTCTTTTCATCTGCAATGGGATCTCCCACAAATTTGCTGAGTTCACAGCTTGAGATCATAGGGGTCGGACATCCTTTGGCATCAACCATGTTCACTTTTTGCAAAAGATCCTTGATATAAGATGATTGACAGAGATGTAGGCCTTGAGTAGTCTTCATTACTTCAACTCCCAAGAATTGATTCACCTCCCCAAGATCTTTTAGGGAAAAATGGGAACTTAGTTGAGCAATGACAACCTTGATAGATGAAGGAACGTTTCCAGTGACAAGCATGTCATCAACATATATAAGTATGTAGATAATTTCAGATCCCTTAACTCTGTAGAATAAAGAAGCATCGGCCTTGGATTGTGAGAAACCAAGAGTTAGGAGGACAGAATAAACTGTGTAAAACCAAGCTCTTGAAGCCTGTTTTAATCCATAGATTGCTTTCTTCAGCTTGCACACTAGGTGAGGACTTCCCTGTTCAAATCCAAGTGGCTGCCTCATGTAGATGTCCTCTTCAAGCTCTCCGTGCAAAAAGGCATTGTTGACGTCAAGATGAGTGGTGATCCACCCATTGGATACAGCAATGCTTAGGATCAGCCTGATAGTGGTTGGCTTAACCACAGGACTAAATGTTTCATTGAAATCAAATCCTTCTTGTTGGGCAAAGCCTTGTGCAACCAACCTTGCTTTGTGTCTGGCTATAGATCCATCCGTGTGCTTCTTCAATTTAAAAATCCAAATGCAGCCAATCAAGTTCTTACCAGGTGGTAGAACTGTTAAGACCCAAGTTTTGTTCTTAAGTAGGGCCAAAAACTCAGAGAGCATAGTAGCTTTCCAAATAGGAATGAGCAATGCTTCAAGTGCTGATTTTGGAATTAATGAAGCTGGGACAGAGATGGTAAAGAGTTTGGGTTTAAAAATGCCAGCTCTAGCACGAGTAATCATGGGATGCTTAGTTTGGGCTGGTTGATCAGCAGGGGAAATAGCAGAAGGGACATCATTTGGAAGTGAGGGCACTGTGTGTGGATCTATAGGTGGGGGAGTAGCAGAGGAAGTCACTGCAGGTGAAGATATCAGAGAGGCTTCACTTGAAAGAATGGGAGATGCTGCTATAGGTGATGGTGGGGAAGTAAGTGATGAGGGAATGTGTGTATAAATGGAGGTTTCTGGAGCTGAATATTGAGCTGCAGGTGTAGGATCAGGGTTTGGAGAAAAAGTGACAGTGGGAGCTGGCTGAGGATGAGAAGATGGTGAATCTGATTTAGTGATATAAGGAAACACTGATTCATCAAAGACCATGTCTCGAGTTATGATGAGTTTTCCTTGAGGGAGGAGAGCTTTATATCCCTTGTGAGAAGGGCTATAACCTAAGAAAGTGGCTCGTTGGGATCTGAATTCCAGCTTATTTTTGTTATAGGGTCGGGTAAGTGGGTAGCACAAACATCCAAACACTCTAAGAGATGCGTAGTTGGGCTTAGCATGAAAGAGTTTTTCATATGGTGAAATATTTTTTATGACAGTAGATGGAATGAGGTTTATGAGGTGAACAGAGGTTATAAAAGCATCATCCCAGAATCTGTAAGGTAGACCAGCTTGAGCCAACAAAGATAATCCCATCTCAACTATGTGTCTGTGTTTTCTTTCAGCAATTCCATTTTGTTGCGGGGTGTACGGACAAGAGAGCCTATGTTATATACCACTGTCTTTGAGTAAGGATGTGAGGCCTTGAAATTCACCTCCCCAATCAGTTTGGAGAGTTTTAATTTTGCATGATAAGGAGTTCTCTGCCACAGCTTTAAATTGTTTGAAAGCAGCTAATACATCATTCTTGTGTTTTAGTAAATAAATCCAAGTGTATCTACTAAATTGGTCAACAAAAGCAACATAATAAGAGTAGCCATTTCTAGAGAGGACAGGTGAAGGACCCCATAAGTCACTATGTATAATTTGTAGAGGAGCTGTGCAGATAGAGTTTGATAAATTATATGGAAGTCTATGAGCTTTAGCAACACAACAAGGATGGCACAAAGTAGAATCAGAATTCATTGATTGAAAAGGAAGATTACAACTGCTAAGAGCTAGCTTAACTACATTGAGGGCAGTGTGCCCAAGTCTTTGATGCCATAAGGCAAGACTAGATGCTAGACTAGAAGAAGATGAACTGAAATTTCCTAGAGTGGCTGAACATGCTGCTGGTGTAGCAATATCATTTTGATTGAAAGCAGGAAGGGTTTGTTGGCTGGAATTCTTGACATTGGAATTGTAGATGAGGAATTTGTATAGGCCTTGATCAAGGATTCCCTTGAGCACGATTTCCCTGGACTGCAGATCCTTGACAAAGCAAACATTTGGATGAAATTCAAAAAATACTTTGTTGTCCTTAGCAAATTGTGATACACTAAGTAAGTTCTTTGAAATGTCAGGGACATGAAGAAGATTATTGAGAAGTAAAGTTCTAGAATTGGCAGTCTTAAAATGTGCTTGACCAATATGAGAGATAGATATACCTAGACCATTACCAAGCATAAGTTTCTTACCTCCGTGGTATTCGGAGCTGATGTTGAGATTTCCGAGGTCATTGGACACATGATTCGTGGCTCCAGAATCTGGATACCACACTGCACTCGCTCCATCATAGCCATATTCAGATGTATTTGCAATCGAGGGAGCCATTTGATGGTGGGGTGGCTGCCTGACGTGAGCAAGGTGAGCTGAGGGACTGGACTGAGGATAATGGCTGATTCTGTTTTGTTGCGATTAAGGAGCAAAGTTATGCTCGAAACGATGCCAACACCTTTCTTCTCCGTGTCCCGGTTTTTGGCAAAGCTGACAAACCAACTTGCCTCCGGAGCCTCTACCTCTACCACCTCTTCCTGATCTGTAACCTCCACGGCTGCTATCTCTTCTTCCGCTCGTGTGGTATCCTCCTCAGCCCTGTTGAGGAGGCACATCCTTCTTTTGTTGAGCTTGATGGACCAGGTTGAGGGAAGGTTGTGATCCTTCTAAATTCACACTTGACTGCTTATCACCCTCGAGTCTGGTCTCATAACTCAAGAGTATTGTTCTCACTTCTTGCACTTTCCAAGGGTCGATTCTTGAAGTGATCGACACCATGACAGGATCATATTCATGCCCGAGTCCTCCAAGTATATAGAGAATTTGATCATCGTCTGATATGCGACATCCAGCCGCGCCCAAGAGGTCGCAACACGCCTTCATCTTGTTCAAGTATTCTTGCATCGATTGTCCATCCTTCTTCATAGTCTGCAGCTGTAGCCTGTACTGCATTATCTTTGCTTTGGACTGGCTCGCAAAGTTTGTTTCGAGGGCTTCCCAGATCTCCTTCGTGGTCTTCAGACCAACCACAATCACCATGGAGCTCTCGGACAACGAAGACTGTATCCATGCCGAGAGCCTTCGATCTTGGCGCTTCCATGCGAGGTACTCTGGATTCATCTCCGTGAGTCCATCAGCTGTGTTTCTTGTCGAAGAGGGTGGCTCTACATTCCCATAGAGGAAATGCTCCAATCCATATCCTTCGACAGTAGCGAGCACTTGTTGACTCCAGATCAAGTAGTTGGAGTCTGTTAACTTGAGCGAGATAGAATGGTTTTGGGGTAAGGCAGGTGTGTTTGAAAGGAGTGAGGCTTGTGCATCTCCAAAGGATGAACTTGAACCTTCGCTATCTGCCATTTATGAATGCAGACAATGAAAGAAAAGAGATTACAGAAGAGGGGTATAGAGTCAGGATCGATCGAAATCCTGCTCTGATACCATGATGAAATAGGAAACTTTCATGTAAAGGAGCCATAAATAAGCATAAAGAAGACATTGTTTTTGAGCTCAAAGTGTGTATTCGAATTTCATCATTCATGCTCTATTACAGAGGATATTTATATTCATCTAGGGAAGGATCTAGAACTAGTCTACTAAACCCTAGCTGCAACAATATGACAGCTCAACAAAGAGACAAAACACAATAACAAACTTGTCTTCATCCGGGCACACTTTCACGTGTTGTTGACACGTTGCCCGATCCTTGCTTTCCTCTCAGGAGCACATCCTTCCAGCTCAGCGTAGGGACCACATTGTGCGACGTGGAGCGCTGTGTAGGCATCTTGTCATCCAAGGCAGGCTCACTCACCGTCATTATTATTTGCCCAGGATTTGCATCCATGTCAACATCTTTCAGCTCGATGACCATGACTTGTTGATGGTGATTTACAAGTTTGCCAACAGTGTAGACCGATAGCGTCAAGATAAGCATGAAATCCCACCACCTTCCCATTAGTATCACCGCACGTGAAATACGTGCCCATTTCAGCACCCACTGGCCCGTATTTTGCCTTGTTTGTTACAAAGCTCAAACATTTTACAACGTTCAAACTTCCCATTCCCTCCACTTCTCCATACAACCCTTCAATCCCTATCAACTACTCTTTCTCCTCCAACATTATCTGCAATTTGCAATTAAACAATTATTTATTCAATCCAAAATCGGAATGTGTTATGTGTGTTACCGTCTTACTGTGCGTGAAAGGGGGACAAGAAATCCGAGCCGTCATTCTTCAGGTAGCTGAATTGGACGGCGGAGAAAACGCCATCGTCCCAATCGCGGCCGCCCACTGCAGCCGCGCTGCGAGGGACCTTGGTTTTAGAAGGCTGTTTGTTGATGTTAGTAATTGAAAGCACACAAGCGGGCTTGATGAAGAGCCCAATGGCCTCGAGGTATGGGCTGTGACGGCCGTGGAATCCCGTTACGACACCGCCGTTTGCGTTGACAGAAAACGGGGTGCCGGATTTTGTACCGAAAGGGCCGTGTTGGGTTTTGTTGGTGAGGAAGGCGAGAGAGGTGAGGGTGTTATTGAAAGAATGGGCTGATCCATATGTGCCGCTTATGCCGGTTAGATATTCTGAAGGGAAATCGATGTTCATCTGAAATGTATATATGTTGAATCAAATACCAATACAGAGTATAATTTAATTAGAGAGAGGGTGACCTTGATTGTTCGATCGCCACCCTTTCCGCCGAATCTGGTGGAGTAATCGGGGTGAGTGTTGTCCTTGAAGACAACGGAATCGACGACACCACCGGATCTAACGATGATCTGTTTGATGCCTCCTTGTTTGGATTTAAACGTCCATTTCTTGCCCGTTTCGTACCCCCACGGCCCCAAACTAATGTCTGCTACACAACTGCAATCTTTTTCCTGCACAGACTATGTTAGTTTAGTGTCAGTTGGATTCAACAGATGGAGGAGGGTGAGAGAGTACCATGATGATGGTGGTGACTGGCAGTAGTATATTGGATTACGGGTGCGGCAGATTTTGGAATATAAAGAAGCTTATTGACGATTGCACTAACCGATGAGCTTCCGTCTATTGGTATTTGCATGCACTGTCCAAAAATAAGATATTCGAAAGAGTGATGCTAAATGGCCATAATGTGGCCGACCATAAAAATAAAATATTAATAAAAATTTGTATATTAAATGCTAATTTACTTGAAATCAGGTCATCTTAAAAGTGTAAATTTTTTAAGACTAATATATCCTTCTGCATAAATAGGGAGTAGAGTACAATTAATACTAAATAATCTTTGGAAATATTGAAATGTGTATGTGTACGTTTATTTGTGTCATATTTCTTTCCGGTTTTTCTTTCTTCTTTTTACTTTTGTTCATGTTTTATATATTATTATTATTATTATTATTATTTAATTTTTAATATATAACTACTTTTAAATTAGAATATAAATATCTTCCTGATATTAAAATTCATTATGTATTTAGGTTCACTTACAAATGAAAAAATTTAAATTTTATTATATTTAACATTAATATTTAAATAACTTTTAAATAGAATAAATGTAAACATTATACAATAAAATTATTTTATATACAATAATATACTATAAAATTGATGGTTGGAGATTAAATGAAATAAAATCGTATTTAAGTAATATGGGACATTTAATAAGAAAATACTTAATCAACTTTTATTAGAATATAAATAGTGCAAGTAGTTTGAGATGAGATGAAAAAGAAAAATGCTAATAGCATTAGGCGGTTCTAGTACTCCCTCTGTCCCATAATAAATGACATACTTAGGAAATGTCACGGAATTTTAGGAGATGTTGTTTTGTGTGTTGAGTGAAGAGAAAACTTTTTTATATTAATGTGAGAGAGAACTAAATAGTATTTTTATATTAATGTGAAAGGAATTTTTTCCAAAAAAAGAAATGTGACATCTTTTGTGGGACAAACTATAAAGGAAAGTGTACATCTATTATGGGAGAATGGCATAGTAAATTGTACCAAGTGAATTAAAGATATAAATGATACAATAAGCGCTCCTACAAAGCAACAAAATTTTATTATTATAAACAAACTCAATAATACAATATTATATACAATTGAATCTATAATATAATACTATTATACATTGAAATTCATGATTACAAAAACTAAATCAAAGATAAATGATATTTTCACGTGAAAATTAATTCAAGTACTCCCTCCATCCCAACTTATGTGATAGATTTCTCTTTTGGTGTTTGGAAAAAATGATACTCCTCAATACTTATAGTAGAGAGAAAGTAAATTAAGAAGGAAAATAACTTCCTCTACATTATTCTCTTTCTTACTTTACTTTCTATCCACTTAAACCATTTATTATCATTTTTCTAAAATACGTGTCAAAAATAACTCAATTACTTAAGTTGGGATGGATGGAGTATACTTTTTAAATTTTTGTAGAATCGATGGCTAGTCTTTGATTGATCTTTAATTCAATTGGAGATCTCAATTAATCATCCATGAGATTGTAATTTTTATATGATCTTGGATTTATTCCTAATTTCTATTGATTTATTTTAATTTTTTAGGTGTGGATTATTCCATATTAGTATTCCATAGTATATTATTGAATTCTAAGTGTTAATTGAATATTACTACTTGATTTTGGTTATTTTGATTTCTATACTAATCAGTTTGTTTTCAACTGATAAATTAGTTTAGGAATCGATTAAGATTCAATTGTGACTTCGATAATAGAGAGCGAAAATATATAACCGATTAACTGGAATCGATAGAACTAGCATAGCTCGTTACAATATACTAACATGATAATGTAAATAGAAAAATATATGAAAATATCTCTATTTAGGTACATTGAGACGAATTAACTGTTTATAATTCAATTATTTATAAAAATATAATGATCATTATAATAATTTGAAAACCTAGGTTGTGTCATTTACACGTTTGCAATAATATTATTAGATTATTCAACTCATTTGGGGTCCAATTGATACTGATTCAAATGTAAATTTTTAATGTTAATTTTAATTGTTCTTGAATTTAAGATCAAATTTTGATTAATATCTAATTCATTTATATAAATCAAAATTTAAATATATTAAAACCTATAATTTGATTAATATCTGATTAGCTAAAACCTATAATTATCGGATAATTGCGACAATAACAATAATAACTCATAATATTACATGACTCCATGTTGTAATAGTATATTAGCAACAATATATTAATATGAAGTTGTATTTATAATTTTTAATATTTGTTATTATTATTGGTATTGTCAATATAACCTTCTTGTAACGAAATTTTAAATGGTATCATAATATAGTATATAATAATGATATAAAGCTACTAATATACCATTACGGCCAAACTCTTATAAGTAGTTTAGTACAATGACCCTTAAATGTATTTTGCATTTAAAATTTATCCATGTTATCTATACAAGTCAATATTATTACTATTATATGTTATTATTAGTATTATTAGCAAGTTTAGTTATTGTTGTGTAAGTTGTATTATGTCATATAATAGTTATTTTTGCAATAATATGATAATTATATAATATAGTTATTTTGCAATGTAACAAATGAAATTATTTTACATAATACAGTAGTATCTAAAATACGCAATAATTTATAATATTAATATGTGACTTATATTTACAGTTTAGAAGACATGACACAATTCTAATACAGTATATAAGCATACTTTATATGATATGCAATACAATTATATAATTTTGCACATTCATGAAAATTGATTACCAAATTAGAATAGCTAGGAGTAACATTATGTTTAAGATTAGTTTATCATAAAATATACTCCTATTACCACAATTTATCTAATAGGTATGATATGATTATTTCCAATACAACTTACATATAATTTGACGAAAATTGTGCATAATTATATTGTAAATTGTGCATAAATTATTATGGAGAGAATGTTGTAAACTTAAATTTGAAGTAAAAAATTGAGAAAAGGGTAAATAAGTAAAATTATCTTAGCACTAACTATTACTATTAATTTATTGCATTGACCTTTATAATTATTTATAAAAATGCCATTGTATGGCTGGCCACATTATGGCCAGCATTATTCTTTTCCAAATTAAGTACATATAATAAAATAAAATAAAAAATCTTTTTACTATTACTCTTCAGTCTATAATTAAATGTCTTACTTCATCCGTTCCATAGTTATAGAGTCATTTTGCCATTTTAGTACGTTCGACACCTATTTTACTATCTCTTACTTTATTCTCGATTAATCTTTCTACATTTTTCATTTTCCACTTTACTTTCCCTTTACTTAACTCAGCTAACACAATTTTTCTTAATCTCTGTACCGAAAAGAAACGCCTCCATTACTATGGAACAGAGGGAGTATTTTTTTTTCTTTTCCGTCTGTCCGCCAATAAATATCTCATTTCACTATTGTTTTAGGAAATGGATTTCATATTCCATTAACTCATTCCACTAGCATTTTATATAAAAGTAGGCCCTATTATTTTATGATGCAACTATCTTAAACTTTCCTATAAAAATTCACGTAAACTTGTGGTTTGATTTTTTAACTGCAATTTTTTCAGAAAGAGCCCTGTTACAACTTTGGAATATCTGTTGGTGTGTAATAAATTTAAAATTCATTTAAAATAAATAAGATTATTTTATCTCATAGTATGACGTTGCATGAGAGGAAAATTACGTATTCAACCATTTGATCCAATAAAATTTTGGTTAGTTAGTTGACGGGGCAGATAATATGCGCGCCAAATTCGCACCCAATTCCTCTAACATTCTCTCCATCATCTTTTCTCGCTCATTTCTCCCTCTATTCCCTCTGATGATCGCAAATCGATCCACTCTCCTGCGCATTTATCAGAATCCGATCAAATTCTTGTAATTATTGGTGAATCTTAACTGCATCAATTACTAATTTCGCTCCGATTTCCACTCCTAATCCTGCAATTTTATCGAGGCGCTTGACAGAAAATCCCAGGATCAAAATGAGTCTGCGGATGATTGACCATCTGAAAACCTGAGAGGATTGGTCAAAGATGGGATGGTGCATCATGGATGCTCTGATTGTCACATTCAGCAGGTATCCTTTCTCTCTCGTTTCCAGCTGTTGTCTAAGAATGCTTGTTCCAATAGATTTCATGTTTGAGTTACCTTGGAAAATGTAGAACTTCTGTTTGAAATTGATTTGTGTTTGATTATGTCTTGTTCATACTATCCTCATACGGTTACCTACTCAAAAGGCTCCTTCACGTTCAATATCCAGAACTGGTAATTGAGACACCTCTGCTTTTAGGTATGGTTGCAAATGAACAAAAGTTAATAGAAGAATGTCTTATGAATACTTTTCCATTTGTCACCGGAGGAATAAAAAAGACCCTACTGATATTTGAAAAGTAGAGAACCGTTGTTGAAAATAAAAGGGTTAAAAACAAGAAATGGCCAAAGTTTTCGATAGGGCTTTTCCCTTACAGTCATGAGATGAATAAGCTGCCAAGAAAATGCTTTCAAGTTTTCAATTCAAGGTTATAAGTGTGAAAGTTCAGCATCCTTATTTACTACTACGAACATAGGTATTGTTTGTCATGGGTTGTTTTTTTTATCAGTGCATTCATTCCTTATAACAATATAATTGTTCTTTTGAAGGCACTAGTTGCTTTGAAGAAAGGAACACAGTTGATCAAGCATTGCAGATCAAGTATTCAGACTTTTTGACAGTAAGCAATTACTTTGAATAAAGACCTATATGTGAGATTAATCTTCCAGAATAATGTGTTTTGCATGTTTTTCGAGCAAGTATAGGAACAGAAGTTCAACTTCTGGAATTACCTATATCTTCCATCACTATTCCTATATAACTGATGCCATTCACGCATTTGTTCAAAACTTTAGGATGTAGAAGAGAAGCAAATATAAACTTCTGTAGCTTAATGTTTTATATTGGTGCAATTGAACAATGATCTTCTTTTGAAGAGAGGTAAATAGACTCTTTCATATCATGTGGTAATAGATGAGTATCTTCTAAAAGGTAGAGTAGCTCTCTTTTATCTTTTGTTTTTCTTTCCCTGTCTCGTGGAGGGTCAAAGGAGGGGAGTTTCCCAGCGTAGCCACTTGAGTGTTGTCCTTCTTTAAAGTGTTGTATCCAAATAACATGGCAATAGAAAATCAAAAGGTTTTGGGGCTTGGGAGCCCCCTGGGATCCTGTGCATTACTATACAAGCAAATAAGTTGAGGTTATTTTTTAATTACATTGACCAAAGTAATGAAAAGCAGGGAATGTTGGAAATCCATGCGCACACTTCAGCACTGAATTAAATACAGAGGAATATAAATCCTGACACCAATTTTACTGAAATCAATTCTTTTGTCGCACTAGTCAAAGCTCCCCAGGACTACATATGCCTTTATATGGTGGTTGGTATCATCGAGTTAATCCCTTACTATTGCATTTTAATTATAGTCTAGGTTGTACTGGATAAACTAAATTTAAAAAGTGTAGACTTTCAGTGCACAATTGTGTATTTTAACTTGCTTGCTTAAACATTTTAGTTAGTCACGTGTATTACTAACATCTATGAGTTTTCAGGTGCATGGTGCTGGCAATAACTTTCACAATAGTTGCTTATTTAAGGAGAATAGAAGACAAAATCTTCTAATATTCCAGTTATATTGATCATTATTTGAACAGTTCTACTCACATGTGGGATCTGAATATACGAGTATGCAAATGAGAACGAGTAATGTAGATGCTTTCCGTATTAGTATCTCAAGTACTCCTAGTTGTTCAAATCAGGTTTCTGGAACAGATGACACAGACTCTCCTGGTGATATTTATGTATGGGGGGAGATTTTGCATGATGAAATAATTAACGGAGCCAGGAATCCAAATCCAGTAAAAAATGATGTATTGACTCCAAAAGTAGTGCAATCAAATGTAGTTCTTGATGTGCAGAAAATTGCTTGTGGCGTTCAGCACATTGCACTTGTTACAAGGCAGGGTGAGGTTTTCACGTGGGGAGAGGAATCTGGGGGCAGACTGGGTCATGGAATTGAGAAAGACTTCAGTGGTCCTCGACTAGTGGAATTTCTAGCTTTTACAAATATTGAGTTTGTTGCCTGTGGTGAGTTTCATACATCTGCACTATCTACGTCAGGTGACTTATACACATGGGGTGATGGTACCCATAATGTGGGTCTTCTGGGCCATGGAAAAAATTGTAGCCACTGGATACCAAAAAGAGTTTCTGGATCTCTGGAGAGCCTCCATGTTACATCAGTTGCTTGTGGAACCTGGCATTCAGCAGTGGTGACTTCCATTGGGAATTTGTTCACTTTTGGGGATGGTACATTTGGAGCTTTAGGTCATGGTGATCTTGAAAGTGTTGCATATCCAAAAGAGGTCCAAGCACTTAGAGGTTTCAAAACGGTTTCCATTTCGTGTGGAGCGTGGCACACTGCTGCTATTGTAGAAGTTTCAAGCCATCCTGGAGGCATCACTTCCTCAAGAAAGTTGTTCACCTGGGGAGATGGTGATAAAAATCGACTGGGTCATGGGAACAAGGAGACTTATCTTGTTCCAACTTGTGTTTCTGATATTATTGATTACAACATCCAGCAGCTAGCCTGCGGACATAACATAACTGTTGCCCTTACTACATCAGGCCATGTTTTCACTATGGGAAGTACTGAATATGGTCAGCTCGGTGATCCACAATCAGATGGAAAGCGGCCTAGACTGGTACAAGACGCATTAGTGGGACAGTTTGTAGAACAAATATCATGTGGTACACATCATGTTGCTGTTGTTACTGGAAGAAATGAAGTATTCACATGGGGAAAAGGAGCCAATGGTAGGCTGGGACATGGGGATCTGGAAGATCGCAATGTTCCAACAATGGTTGAAGCTCTCAAAGATACACATGTGAAGAGCATTGTGTGTGGTTCAAACTACACAGCAAGCATATGCATCCATAAGTGGGTTGCCGGTCCAGATCAATCATTGTGTACTGCTTGTAAGCAGCCATTTGGTTTTACTCGAAAGCGGCATGACTGTTTTAACTGTGGCCTGGTGCACTGTCATGGTTGCCTTTCGAAAAAGTCGTTGAGAGCAGCACTTGCTCCAACTCCAGGTAAACCACATCGAGTATGTGAGTCCTGCTATCTTAAACTTAAAAAGGGTGCTGATACTAAAAATGGAGCCAGTTTAACACAGAGAGCACCAGGAACTTCTCAGTCGATAGATAGGGGAGTAGGCAAAACTTCACAAGTACTTCTCGGCAGCAGAGTGGACCCAGTAAGGTACCTTGAGTTTAAGTCCGGAATACGTGGAACAAGTTCTTCCCAAGTTCCATCACGTTTGCAACTAAGGGAGGTTTCTTTCCCAAGCTCCTTTACTGTTCTGCAACGTGCTCTAAAACCTGTTACCACAACAGCTCCATATCCTCAGCAGGCCTCACCGCAACCTCAGCCCTACTCAAAACCTGTTTCTCCACTGTCACAAGCTAATTCTGCAATGTCAATGGCTGCCTTAGATAGTTTACAGGTCGCAAATGAAATTCTGACCCAACAAGTTTCCAAGCTGCATAACCAAGTACGCATGTCAATTAGCTTAATCTTATCCTTAAACTCATTTGTTGGCAACAGATTGCTAACTATTAATTTTCGAAGTTAGGTTAAGAGTTTAAAACAGAAAAACGAATCCCAAGATGCAGAAATTCAGAAGTTGAAGAAAGCTGCCCAAGAAACTACTTATTTGTCTGCTGCTGGGTCTTCCAAATGTTATCAAGCATTGCAAAATGTTAAGACCATCTCACAAAAAGTAATCCTATTTTCTCACTTCTTCAGCCATATTTGTTCAGTGGTCAATTCAAATTGTTGAAATGTTTATTCATATAAATTTGCACCCCCATTGAATTTAACATGCCAATTCAAAAGGTTAAACATCATGTTAATGGTTCCTTATTAAGTCTCTAAAATATTATATATGCATGCCTTTGTCCTTACTCTCTCACATGCATCTTACAACCAAAGAGATCAGTTTTATCATGTATCAATGCAAGAATTTTTGTGGTCCTGCTTCTTCAACTTTCTGGCAGCTGTGCTGGATGATCTCGGTAATCTGTATCTTGTTGAGACCCTATAAGGACGTGAATTGAACTTTATGCATGACATGTAGTTCATATATTTAGAGATGACTTGAACAATAACACTTAACACTTTAAACATTGTTTTCTCAGTTGGATAAATAATTCCCACTAAAAGTATCAAGTACATGGGTTGTTTCTTTATTTGTGCGTATATATTTTCCTAGAGCACTAGTTTCTTTTTTAATTTATTCCAATTGATGCTCCCAAGAAACATGAAAATTTTAAGTGAAGTAGATATAGTAACATAAACATGTTATTTTAGTACAAAAGCTAATAAGATTTGTCGTACTTGTTCCTGCTTTCTAGGTGATTGAAATTAAGGAGAAAATACCTCCTGAGATATCTGAGAGTGATTCCTTCAAATTAGTGCAAGCTCAAGTTGAGTCTCTTCTGCATATAAGCGGGGCTCTAGCATCTGAAGGTAGTTCCCTGAGGCCACCTGAACCAACACGCGAATTGAATACCCAGAATATTTACGAAGCTTCAGTTGATAATAGTGGCTCATCTATTAGAAATACTCAATCAAGAGTCGAAGGCGTCCCTGATACGCCCGAAACTTCAAGTGCTAGGGCACAAAGAGAAGTAATCGAGCAGTTTGAACCAGGTGTTTACGTGACACTCCATCAGCTACCAAATGGAACCAAGTGCTTTAAAAGGATTAGATTCAGGTATACGTCAGACTATCTCAAGCTTCTTCAGTTATTATTATTTTAAAACTTTGAAAATCATATCATAACTGCATCCATTTGCCCAAACTCCCCAACATGAACGAATATTTCAGTAACCTCATTTTCCTGAATATTTGGCGACTTAGAGCAGTCATAAGTACAAAAGCATCATGTGGCAGCATTTTTTTTTTGCTATACTGTGATCTTCTCTGTTTAGATGAACTTTTAATGCAATGTGTGTATACTCCAATTTTACAACAAAAGGTATTGCTTTCATAAATGAATACTAAGTCACTGGTAGCTTGTGAATATGTGTCAATACTTTACATGAACAATAATTAGTATCATTTTTAAAGAAGATAAAGTTGATTGTGTTCGTTAATCAAAATCAAGAAAAATATCATGATATTGCCTATGGTTACTATAAAATTATAATATACTATTACATGCATTTGTTCATGTGTGCGCTTCTCTAACTTAGTTATACTACAACCCCATCAAATATCCTGCAAAAGATGCATAATATGTTTGTGTGTGTGTGTATTTCAAGGAATACTTTATGCAAAAAGACAAAAAACATAAAGAGAATTTGTTTCATTTCATAAATTCGTTGTCTTGCATGTGGACAACGATAAATTATCTATTAATTTAATGCATAAAATGATAAGCCTTTTCTATTAAGGAATTGAGAGCATATCTTTTTTTAATAGATAATGAAATGTAATCTGAAAAAAAAAAGAGACTGAATCCAGTTTTAACTTTTACCATAATCATCAATAGTTATAACTAAATATGATTAACTTCATGCATGAAATTATATGCGAATATAAAAGATTGTCAAGCAAATATATCTATGAAATAATTGAACAAGGGTTCCAAGTTAAGTGATCTAGGTTCAACCTGAGGAAAGGAAAAGGACTCAGTAAGGTAAGGAAATTAACAAAGGGAAATAAAAAGAATGGTTTGTTTGGTTCATCATCAGATAAGGCAATTGAGTTCCATCTGATTCCCCTTCTGACTATTGTGGGTGGTGGCAACAATGGTGGAGAAGGGTGGTGAGAGAAGAAGGATGCGTGGATCCCTTTAATTTATGTTACCAATATATCACCATGCTTAATATAACTTCGATGTAAACCTTGATGGTCTTGAGCTATGATGATCTTAACATATTATAACACGTTTACCAAATAAATCGTCTCCCAACTAGGAAAACTTTGATTCATATGATTTTATTTGTCAAGGATTCTAAATAATGCAATTCCTGCTGAAAGAATTATAAGTAGCATTTTTAGTATTGTTATACTACCTAAATGCATTTTTTTCTTTTCAACAAGCTGAACTTTGTCATTCCCATTCATTGACATTCCATTCTTTGCTCCAACATCTTCTGTATGTTTGATGCAAACAAATAATTAAACCGAATAATCTGCTAGGTAAGGTAGGTTGTTATGTCATTATGAACACTAATGTGTAAGTAATCTCAATATGTGTGTAGAAGCATCACTAAAGTTTGTAAATTTATCATAGTAAGAGAAAATTCTCCGGGCAACAAGCAGAAGAATGGTGGACAGAAAACAAAGATAGATTGCTCAGAAAGTACAATCAAAGCCAGACAAGTAGCACGACAGGTGACGGAATTCCACCTGAGTCGCCAGCTGAGGTCTTCCACGAGACTGCACCCACTTTTGACGACGATAATATTGTACAGGAGTGACTGGTATGATATGCAATACTCAGCAAGGCCAATCTTTTATTTTCATATTTGTGTATCTACAATCGATTAAGACTCTTTTCGATCTCATACAAAACCCTAGAATGGTCTTTTACTCTTTTGCTTTGGTGGTCATTGTAGGTTAGTTTGAAATTACAGAATTACTAGCTAGTTTTGCTATATACTTTGAAGCATGGAACATATTAAAGACTATTGGAATTGTTCACAACATTTGTGATAATCCAGGTGATATTTATGCAACTAGATATGGTTACCTACATAGCCTGCTGTTATTTTGGCTCGATTATGATTTTGGAGAAATGATCAATACAATGAATACATACTCAAATCACCAATGCAATTTTGACCTTAGTTACAACATTCATGTCACAATTACATATAGCAAATCGTGTGAGTTTATTTGCGATTAAATGAATCGAAAACATTAATAAATAAAGAAGAATCAGACGCCATTGCCAATATAACAAGTTCGGTCATTCATGGATAAACGACACGAAGATGCCCTTAATTTTGATTGGGCGTCCTCGAAAATTTTCTGGGTTCCAAAGTGGGAGCATATATACATGTAACATCAACAGACTGTAATATTCTTGTATGAATTCATATCTCCCAACTCCAATCTTATTGTAGTGTTATCTCACGTGAAAAGACTACAGCCATACAATTTTAATGAGATGAAATGGAATTTATGTCAAGTTGGTTGTGACAACATGTATCTATTCTTTCTCTCATTCATATTCCTTCAAAACAAATTGATAGCTGAAGAATTCTTCCAAAATTATTGCATGGTAGAATCAATCTGTTCAATGTCCAATTCTCATCTTAATACTATTAATTGCTTTCATGATACTAATAGGAAGCTGAAATCTAGATGCTTCTAATTTGTCTGCAATTATGATTTCCATCAAAGTGAATCTTTCCTTTCACTTTGATGTGATCAAATATAACCATCTGGGAAATTTGCTTAGAATATAATGGTAGTCCAATCCATGTTGCATGCACTATATATACACATGACTAAAATTATTAATTAAAGGATCTTTATGAATTAATTAATTTCTTTCGCTTGATAAAAGTTAAAATATTAACTAAGAATATAGTTACAATAAATAAATTAAAGATACGGAGAAATAGAAATATAAGGGATCTATGCATGATCAGTAGAATTCTGTATCTCGAAGCATATTTTACATATTTTTCAGAAAGATTCCAACTAAAGTTGGTATCACATCAAGCAGTGTTGTAAAGGCAATGGGAAAATTAGAGAAAAATCACAATTATTTTCTCAGTTTAGTTTAAATGTTTTACTTAACTTGAATACTATTATGATGATCTTCATATGTGATAGAAATTGTACATCTAACAAATATTGTCATGTGGTATGTCTAGCCAATTATAATTGCGGAAATTAATGCATTAGTGAGGATGTCTAATGCTTTATTATGTAACCATCTAAAAAGGCATTTTGGATCAATATATATACTGGCTGTTACATTCAAAAATCTGGTCGTATATTTTGGTACTACCTATTCTTATCAAGATTGAATCTGTAGATGAAGAATCAATGGGGATTCTATCTTCAAATTGCATCTCTTCCACAAAGTTGGTCTAAAGGTTATGAAAGTGAACTTCCAAAAAATCCATCAAGATTGATTTGTACTGGATGCCAATGTGGATGATAAGGATTCCACATATATCTAGATCATCTTTTATCACAAAGAATCGTATATTTTATTCATACTTTATTTCATTTTCCTACGTATAGATACTTCACATTTTAATTAAGGGGAATTTGGCTCTTAATATCACAATTTTTTTCAAAAATTTGTCTTTTTCCCACGAACTTAATTAAAAATTTGCATATAATACTATGAACTTGAATAGTTGTTGAATTTTCCTATTGCGGACAAAATCCGGCTATATCATTTGTCATCACATCACATAAAATATGGTTACCACCAAAAAATGATAGTGATATGATTACAAAGTTCCTAAAAGACTAGATATAGTTATTCATCTTATTTTATTGTAGCTGGATTCTGTTGCCGTTGAAAAAATTCAACAACTATTTAATTTCGTGATATTATATGTCAAATTTAAAGTTTTTAAGAATAAAATATAAATTTTAGAAAAGTTTCGTCATAAGAATAAAAAATAAATTTTTGAAAAAATTTCGTGAATTAGATGCCGAATCCCCTTTAATTAATAAGAATAGTGTTAGATTTTTAATCATCATTATTTCATCTATCGATGTAAGGCAGTGCAATCCAAGAGAATAAATGTCACAAACACAGAGATACACGCACTTGATGTTGAACAATTTAAACATGTGTTGGTACAAACTTCTTTGGTAAAAGTGATGGTGATTATAAATATATAGCTATGTTTGTGAGTGTTCAAGATTAAGCTCTGGGCTCCATGCAAAATAATTTTTTTGTGTTATCAAGTAAAAACACCATTGATTATAGATCTGATTAATAAGAAATTAAAATTAACTATATATATATATATATGGATATAGATATAGATATAGATATAAATATAGAGGGGAGTGTTATATTGCTAACTCAATGCTTAATTGTTAACTATAATTCAATAATAGTCATTAGATATTCAAATTAAAGGCCTAGATCATTAACCACAAAATGTCAATACGATCAACAAAAAACGTCAATAAGGCTATAGGATTAATTCCAATAAAAATCAATAGGGGTATTAATGTCAAGTTAGTTATAACTAACTTTTAAAAAAAATCTCAAAACTTTAAATTCATATAACATATATCAAATTAAAGATAATTTTATAAGGATTCCAACGATATACTACATGCATATGTTCCGACGTCAAAATTTGAAAAAAAATCTAGAATTTTCGTATTTTTCGTACACAGGCTAATGTCAATACAGCTAAGATAATATGTCAATATAAAGCATATACAATGTCAATCCTAAATTTGTGTTGACATTCTCAAAGCATTTTGTTGATATTTTCGAAACACTATATTGACATTTTCATCCAAAACCCTAATTTGGCGTTTTTTTTAATTTTTTTCGATTTAATTAATAAAAATGAAAATTACACGTGACAAATTGTAGACCACACATTTTTTAAAATTATGTGGCCTTAAATTAGTTGTAGTTAGCAATTAAATGACGAGTTAGCAATTGATCACTCCCCTAGATATAGATATGATAAATTTTTACTTTCGACAAAAACTTCAAATGCAAGGGTCCACTATAATGTGGCTTTTCATTTGTTAATTTCATTTTTTGATTATCTTGAGATGGAGTATATCATAAAGTTAAAGTCAATTCATCAGACCTCTTTGTGTCGTAACAAAATAAAATCTCATTTAACCTCTATCCCCAGAATAAATAAAATGTTTAATGCAACAAAACTCCCTAAAGAAAAGCAATAAAACTAAGTACTGCTTCTATAAATATATAAAGATGGAGACATTGATATCGCTTTACAAGATAATGCTTGTACTTGCATGGTACGGACACATGAAGCTTTAGTAAGTGCTAAACTCGAAGAAACACGTGTTATTCATTAATCATAGTAGTAATTCATAAGTTAACAATTTCATACTTATATTTTAGCGTACTGACTAGTTTTTCTTTCACTGCACCAAGATCTGCCCTTTCGTTGTTGACATCTGCGCTACGCTCCTGCGGGCACTAGTTTTTCTTTCACGACTGCTACTTTCCATGTGTACGAAATAAACAATTTCTCAAATGCAAAAGCCTATATATATTAAGTTTAAATACTCCCTCCGTTCCATATAAATAAGCCATTTAGGTTGTCACAAATTTCAAAGCGTAATTGGTAAAGTCAATGAGAAGGAGAAAAAATAGTTGAAATTGTGTAGTGGATGATGTGGCCCCTTGATAATATTCCACCCGTCCCTATGAAATATTTCCTTATTAGTCTCGTTTGAAAAGTATGAACTTTCTAAGTTTAGAATAGTTAAATAACACATTACTCCTATTCATCATTCCGATACTAACATAAAATATATGTATGTTACGCGCATGACTTATATAAACATTCCAATGCTAGCATAAATTATGCTACTACTAGTATAGTACTTCCTCTATTCCATAGTAGTAGAGTCATTTATCCATTTGAGGCGTTCCATAGTAGTATAATCATTTATTTCTTTAGTAAAAAAGTTGTCCAACTCTTATTTATCATCTCTACTTCTTCCTCTCTCTTACTTTATTATCTTTTTATTTAATAACACATTAGACATATTTTTCTTAATATATGTGTCGGAAAGAAATGTCTACACTACTATGAAACGGATGTAGTATACATGCAGAGACGTCATAAACTGACTTACTAAAGTGAATGTGTTTTTATAGGCAGCCAAGTAATGCGTGAAAATTTAAGAATAGAGAGAATCCGATCCCATATAACCCAAAGCTCCCTCTCGACTCAATCAATAAAAACAAGGTTGCATTTACCGAAAAAGCAAAGCCCAAGTTGAGAAAATCAGTATTACTATATAAGAGAGGTGGGTAGTGACTAGTGAGTGATCATAAGCATAAGCATAAGCATAATATATTGTGGTATTGAAGAAAGAGAGAAAAAAATGAGCTCAAACTCGAAGTGGACGGCGTGGGAAAACAAGGTGTTTGAGGATGCTTTGGCAAGCTACGGCAAGGGCACGGCCGAGTGGTGGCAGAATGTAGCTGAGGCAGTGGGCGGGAAGAGCGTCGAAGAGGTGAAGCGCCATTACCAAAAGCTTGTTCAAGATATCAACCGCATTGAAACCGGCAAGGTCCCTCTTCCTAATTACAACACCACCACCAAATCTTGATTCATATCTCTTAGCCTCTTCATATGTTTATTTCTGTAATTTGCCGCCTTCTTTAACTTCCTATTTTTTACTATGCTTTGTAATCTACGTGCTCCTTTTTAGCTTTTCATATACTCGTTTTAGAGATAAATAAATCTCTATGTTTATGCAAAATCGTTTCATACAGAACTGCCATTTCTTATGTGAGTTGTTTTAGCACATCATGTGAGTATTCTATGCAGAAAAAGTTTAATATCATTATAACCAATGAAATTACTTAATTCTATTTTTTTTAGAACAAAGTTCATCGGAAAATCTTTCTGTCAGTAACCTAGTCTTTATTTCACAAGGAAGAAAAGATTCTCAAAAAAGGAAGTGAATTTCATAATCTTTAACAAATATAGAGTCGATGAAATACGAAACAGAGCATGAAAGTGGTTAATTAGCAGTGAACATTTTCATGAAACATATTCAGAGTCACAACAATATAATAGTGGAGTATAAGATTAGATTCCTCACAATCTAGGATAGCTCATGTTTATAGCTCAGCAATATCACTAAAATGCCTCATCATTGCAATGAAGTCGATTTACAGAACCTCCTTCATTAATCTTCTTGTAAGATCTTTTGGGAGTCCCATTACACTATCCGTTCCACCCACCTGTCAAATAAATTTTGAACTAGCTTCTCACACTCCAATTAACACTAGCTTGGGGAAGAAAGACTAAAGTCAGGAGATACTGACCACTTTTTTAACATATGGCACAACCAGAGGATGTTCGATAATCAGCCCTCCTGCTACGTTGAGCACAGGCGCTTCTTCTATCTACAAACAGAACAGAAGAAATTGGTAACCATATCAATAAGACAAGCTACAATGGTATATAAGTTCAAACTACATACCAGTTTTTCTATAACTTCTTCCGGTATATCATGGAAATGAATCTGCACAAGTCCAAATTACTCATCATGGTGGAATCTATTAAAGAGTGATACCAAACAAAACAAAGGGAAAGCAGAAGTTCTGGTTGAAACTCGAAAGTACATTCCAGACAGTAACGAGGAGTACTTCATTCATCCCACGTAATAGTTTGTAGATAAATTGAAGGTTACAAGAAATTTTTCTGAACTGTCGTTCTCTAAATTAGTCATTTTGTAAATCAATCAGCAATAAGACAAAGTTTCTAATATTCATACATCATGAGTAGAGTTATCTTCAAACCGAAAGAGGGAGTAGCATTTTGATCCACAAAATGAAGCTCGCACTTGACATATTGACCAGGTAATAACAAAAAGGAGACACGCAGTTTCTCAGCAAAAACTTGGTATGTAGTGCAGACTATGGAAATTGGGCAAACATAAACTCCAAGAACTGTCCTTTTCCTTTACATAAAAATTTATGTCAGGTTCATGAAATTCAAGGTAACAAATACTATGTATATTTAAAACTTAAGACACGTGCATCATAAATTCATAATGCATCATTCCGACGTCCATTAGGATCTCCATAGCATCTTTTTGAGAGCACACTGGTTGTGAAGATTTTAGTCCCATGTGGTTTGCATACTATTGGATAGGCGTGCGATTTACCCTAAACCCAAGCTTTAGCAGAGTGGCTACAGTCTTCCCTCGTCCATTAAGGAGAAAATAAAAATAACACTGTGGTGGCATCCTATTTGCAAGATGTCAGCTTATTGCATAACATGGACAAAAGCAGAGTATAAAGATCAATATGTGATTAGTTGTATTGCATTGCATATGGATGCCCTATTAGATGCTTAGAAGCCCCCATGGGGAGGGGGGAGATCCCCTTAGAGATGTCATTTCGAGAGTGGGTTCTTACAAAAACTACAAAGAGCTTGCCATGTGGAAAAAAGTCTTTTTAACAAATAGAGGTTATCAAATCATTTTGTTTCATGCATTTGACTTGAATGAATCTGGAATGCAGCTTATGCAGGTAAGTGTATATTAATTTGGAAGTCAGAAGTTAGGTTAGTGCAGAACATGGAGGATATTAAAAGTTGTCCGTTAGGCCCATCTGGAGTGTTATCTTGCAAGTCCTTTTTCATGTCCCCTTTCCCTACTAGCATTTCAGCCTAGTTTCCCAGTTTCAGAGCTGCTTTTTTGCATGGTTGTTGGTATATGGTCAGGTGCATCACTTATGTTAAATGAACAAAGTAGTACCATAAAAAAATCCTATTATACATCCATATACTTTTCAGAAGAAATGTACTCATTAATCACTATACTTAATGACGTCATAATAGTTTCCGTAGTGACTAACACAGTTCCGTAAGATGATTCAGATAACCTTGATAGATCATTTTGTATTGAGCATTGATAAAGGCGACTACTAAATTTATGTTACAAGAAGAGACTACAAACCATAAAAAGCGGGTATTGGACTAAGTTCGAATTGATGCTTAGTCAAGAGCGCACCAAGTTTTATACCCGCTAAAGGTTTTCCTTATCTATCTATTGTTATTTTAGGACTCTATTTGACCTAGTTCTTTGGTAGGAATCCTAGCTTTCCACTCTCTATATGGGAGACTCTGTTGCTGTGAATATACAGTTTATTGTTTTCTCCTACATGTCTCCATATTATTAGAGCTTCATAATAATAGGCGTTATAAAGTGTGTTTTCCTCCTCACGTAACAGCATGTTATGTGAACCAAAAAGTTACGTTATCAACTTAGAATGTAATTTATCATGCAGATCCGTAGGTCACAAACTACAGAAATATGAAATAAAGAAGCCTAAGTCAACATTACCTCAACTTTGTCCCATCCCCCTTTCCTTGATCCATTGCTAAGGTTTGTTACAAGAACAGAACTCACTGTGGCAGCCTGCCCACCAGAATAGCCTACAACACAAATATGCAAGGCAATATGAGTGTCAAACTACTATTTTACAGAGGAAGGATTCAAGGATGAGTGTATAATATCATTAAACCTTTTATGAATTGACGTGCCTCCTCTTTGCTAGAAGGTTTCTCCCTTATCATGCCTTCATACACCACAACCTCCATAATGTTATAGGAATATAGTGAGACAAAAGAAAACATGTAAAAATTGCAATCTATATATCTAAAACATTGAATTAAGCACTCAGAAGATACTGGTAGGTATCTCATGCCAAATAACCATACTCAACTTACATGAGTGATTGGGTGCTAATTTTAATCTTTTGGAAAAAATTATCTATAAGTTGTTATTCTAAGATAGAGTCAGAGATGAATATGAAGATTAAAAGATTTTTCTGCAGCCCAGGTGACCTAGCACACCACATAACCAGCATATAGGCTTAATTAACTTATTGATGAAAGCTGGGATATTCAAGATCATGGAATTCCATATTGAGTTACAAGGAGTTAGAATCTACAGGTGTGAGGGAGAATTTCACCCAACAGATTGAAGATAGCCAGCTACTTTTTAGTAAAACACAAGTAAATGGACAACTGAAAAAACTCAGCACTAAATTGGCTGTACACTTGTGTGGTTAATGATTTAACACCTAAATGTTTGTAGGATCAAAATTTTAAACCACTTTCCAAGTAAGTTAAGACGAAATCACACAACTGAACAGTGGTTTAGCAGCACAATAAAAAATGGTTAATTTTCAAGCCAGGGGAAAGTCTTCTAAAACTTGTACTACTAAAATCAGAGAATGTATAATGAGATCACTTGATAAACATGTTCAAAAACTCAGATAAGTTGAATCAATTAAGGAAATGGCTTATACTTGGTCACAGGTGATTAGCAATGTAGGTTCTGCCTCGTCTTTCCCATGAAGCTTTGGTTGGACATTTTCTACCTATTGAAAAATTATAGTTAAGCACATAAACTCAAAATGAAACGACCTAAAACATACAGCCCCTCAGAAGATTTCTGGCACTTGCCAGATTATGTACTAACTTAGAGAGAGTTTAGAATATTATAATCAGAGGTTTCGGGTTAATACTTAAGACACGGAAAAAATTCGATAAAATGGAGGGCATAGACAGGGGAAATGAAAGACATACAGTATCAGCAGATACTACAACTGTAGGCTTAGCATCCTTCTCTTCATTCCCAAGATTCTCCAGTTTACCTATTATAGCATCTGCCTGAGGCACAAAATTATGCACACAATTTTCATCACAATCTAAATGATGAAAAAGGCCATAAATAAAGCCCTACTAAAGCAAACACACAAATTATACTATTTCTCCACAAGCTACAATAACAAAACAATTAATATAGTTTAACACGATTAGCCTTTCTTCTTTTGCCTATCTATAATTAATTAACAACATGAATGGAAACAGAGAGCACCTTTGCCTCTGCAAGAGCCATAACCAAATCTTCGGTCTTTTCTTTGCGAATCGCCTTTTCATCTATGTCTGCAGACTACACACACCAATTATAAAAACTAAATGAAACTAAATAGAAGGTAAAGCTCAAAAAATTCTAATATACCATTGTAGTGAATTTGAAACCCATATCAGCCATAATCTTTTTGCGAGCAACAGAAGATGAGCCCAAGATTATCTGCGACACAACATCAAATATTCACAAATTTGCATTTTTCCAGTTTCATTCAAATGAGGAACACAGAAATATCAGTTCAAAGATCACCTTGAATTCTTGATTGTGAGCAGTGAAATCCATTTTTCGCTTCAATTTCAGTTCTGGTTTTGAAAATGGAACACAAAACACAATGAATAAACGGTATTCTTTTTTTCTTTTTTTTTCTTTTTATTTTTCAGGTTTAAAAAATAATCCAACAAAGGCCCAAAACAAATCATGTATGGCCTTTACGGCCCAATATTCTGCTCCCATGTACTCCTTCCGTTCACAAAAAATAGATCACTTTTGCCATTTTGAGACGTTCATAAAAATTAGATCACTTTCTAAAAATGAAAAGTTTATCTCCCATACTTTTCTCACTTTTTCTTCCCTCTCTCATACTTTACTCACTTTTTCTCTCTATCTCTCTTACTTTACCTACTTTTTCTCCTCCTCTCTCTTACTTTACCAATTCTACATTAAAACATGTGTCAGACAACAATAGATCTATTGTTTGTGGACGGAGGGAGTATTAGGATTTCGTTGACTTTTCTGCACTCATTTTAATAAATAGTTAAAATTAGAGATGTCAATTGGCTAACCCGCTCGGGTTCGGGCCAACCCACTCGGATTGTCGGGCTATTTGGGTGCGGGTTATTCGAGCTGTGGATTTTTCGGGTTATAAATTTTTGGCCCTAACCCTAACTCTTCGGGTTTCGAGCTAACCCACGGGCTATTCAAGTCAGAAGTGATCTTATTTGTTTCTTTCTATCCAATTCAATATTCTAACTTATAAAAAAAACAGATTGTCGTAAAGTGAAGTATTATCTAAGTGATCACGAGAAGGAAAATAATAGCTATTGAAAATTGAAGCAAAATACATAAATATATCGCTCAATTAGTAGCACGTGCGAATCTGAATTCAATTAAATGACAATTAAATGGAAATCATGCATTTCAAAAGGAGTTAAATTACGTTCTTAATTGTATACTTAAAAAATAAATTCTAAGAAATTAAAAAAGATAGTATAGATAAGGGAAATTGGTCTCTAAAATCATGAACTTTGCCTAAAATTTGGTATTTCCCATGAACTTTGAAATTGGTATATAATATCACAAACTTTGCATTTTGTTTGGTATTTCCCAAACTCACTCAAATAAGATATTTTCATCAAAATCTTATTTAATATAGGCAACCTTGATATGTTTTATAATATTTGAAACCACTTTTTAAGTTCATAACACGTAGCATAAAAAGTCACGTTGAAAACTACGTTGATTTAATTGTGTCAAGTATGATAAAAAAGCCTCGTAAGTTAGTCAAATATAGCAATAAACATGCCGTGGGAAATACCAAACAAAATGCAAAGTTCGTGATATTATATACCAATTTCAAAGTTCATGGGAAATACCAAATTTTAAGCAAAGTTCATGGTTTTAGAGACCAATTTCCCTATAGATAATAGTATACCAATTCTATGGGGTTTAATGTGATTATATGAGTACGATATTAATATACTCTATATTTCATATAACCCTAACTTTTAATTTGAGAAAGAAGACATAATTACTATATATGTAGTTCATATGCCATATATATTTAATATATATAAGTATATAAATCCAAATATGATAATATTTTTTTTAAATGCTCAACCCATGGGCTAACCCGCAACCCACTCGGGCCAACCTGCATAACTTGCCGACCCAAACGGGTCAGTCCGTGTAGCCCGGTTATGTATTTGGGTTACAATTTTCTGGCCCTAACCCTATGATTTTACCGGATTATTTGGGTCGATCCGCGGGTTTCGGGCTAGATTGACATCCCTAGTTAAAATGAAGAAATTAAAATAAGATAGAGAATATTGCAAAGAAAAAGAGTATTATTAACCAATTGTGCTACTACTACTATGTTTTATTACTAATACAAAGAAAATGAATAAATGCAATGTGAATAAATTATATTACTACTTCTACAATAGTAGTGAATAAATTATCATTTCTATTGTTATGCTGTACTAATTCAGAAATTCAAATAGGAAAACAGATTATTTGACCGGCCATTGCATCAAACAAAATGTTTAATTTATCATGATGATCTATGTCCTACAGTTTTTCTTTCGTGTGCCACTATACTTATATCCTTCTCTATTTTAATCAGCTTTAATTAAAAAAACATAGTCCATTCCACCGACAAAAAACATTACACTTTATTATCCCACAAATCAGTTATCTTTTTGAAAATAAGATCCTCATTTATACAAAATCAGTTATCTTTGTTTCTCTTTATAACTCTTTTATTCCTCTACATTGTTTTTATTTATTTTTATTCTTTCTATTAAACACATTATAAACGCCTTCTAAAATATTGTGCCATTCAACAAGCATATCATCAAAGAGAGTAGTACAGAATAAATCCTAATCAATATCATGTACTGCTAAAGTTTCATGTTTATCATGTTTAAATCTAATACAAGTTTCAAAAAATGTCTATATAAAGTGTTGAAAAATTAGTGGAATATAAATTTTGTTTTTATATATTTCCTCTGTCCCATTAAATATGAAATATTTGCTTTTCGGCATAAGATTTTAGGTAGTGTTGAGAAAGAAAAATGTTATTTTTATTTTTAGAAACGTTTCTTTTTTAATGTTATGAAATGTATGCAGGAGTAATTAATTAATTTTTAAAAAGTATTAGTTTTATATAACAAAACATAAGGAGAATAAGTTTGGAGAGTGGAATTCACTACTAACAACAGTAAAATTGAAATAAATGACAAATGTTATGAAATGTATGCAGGAGCTAATTAATTAATTAAAAAGTAAATCAAATAGTAGTACTACTTATTTTATAGACCCCACGAATATAAAAATGAAGTATATACAAATTAGTGAGTAATAAGTTATAATATATTTTAATAATTAATCACGACGGATCACGTGCAAAAGCATATGCTTTCTGCAATTACATTATAAAACTCTTCCCAAAGGCCACAAACCTTCAATTTACATCGTTAATAACAACATTATACACTAGTTTAGTAGTCCTCACTTCCCAAAAATCTCCCCCAAATTTCCCCACCCAAATGGAGGGAGTGAAGGTGAAACCCGAAGGCGAACACACCTACCGCCTCCCCGACTTCCTCCAAAGCGTGAACCTGAAACACGTGAAGCTCGGGTACCACTACCTGACATCCCACCTCCTGACCCTCTGCATCGCCCCGCTCATGATCCTCGTCCTCCTCCACGCCATGCAGCTGACATCAGACGACCTCCGCCAGCTCTGGGCCCACCTCCAGTTCCACCTCGTCTCCGTCATCTCCGCCTCCATGCTCGCCGCCTTCGCCTCCTCCTTCTACCTCCTCACCCGCCCCCGCCCCGTCTTCCTCCTCGACTACTCCTGCTACCGCCCCCGCGACGACCACAGCCTCCCTCTCCACTCCTTCGTCGACCGCCTCCGCCTCGCCGGCTCCTACGACGACTCCTCCGTCGAGTTCCAACGCAAAATCTTAGACAAGTCCGGCCTCGGCGACCGCACCCATCTCCCCGCTGCCATCCTCATGATCCCTCCCTCCCCCTCCATGAAGGCCGCCCGGGAAGAAACAGAGCAGGCCATCTTCGCCGCCTTCGACTCCTTGCTTGCCAACACCAAGATCAACCCCAAGGACATCGGCATCCTCGTCGTCAACTCCAGCCTCTTCAACCCCACTCCCTCCTTGTCTGCTGTCATCGTCAACAGATACAAGCTCAGAGGCAACATCAAGACCTTCAATTTAGGCGGGATGGGCTGCAGCGCCGGCGTCATCTCCGTCGATCTCGCCAAGGACATGCTCCAGCTCCACCGCAGCACCTACGCCGTCGTCGTCAGCACGGAGAACATCACGCAGAATTCCTACCACGGCGTGAAGAAATCGATGCTGATCGCCAACTGCCTCTTCAGAGTCGGCGGCGCGGCCATTCTCCTCTCCAATAAGTCCTCCGACAAAAGGAGATCCAAGTACGAGCTGGTGCACGTGGTGCGCACGCATAAGGGGGCGGACGACAAGGCGTTCCGGTGCGTGTACCAGGAGGAGGACGAGGAGGGCAAGACGGGGATTTCCTTATCCAAGGATCTGATGGCGATCGCGGGAGGGGCGCTGAAGACGAACATCACGACGCTGGGGCCGCTGGTGCTGCCGGTGAGCGAGCAGCTGCTGTTCTTCGCGACGCTGGTGATGAGGAAGGTGTTTGGGATGAAGACTGTGAAGCCTTACATACCCGATTTCAAGATGGCGTTCGAGCACTTCTGCATCCACGCGGGGGGGAGGGCGGTGATCGATGAGCTGGAGGCGAACCTGCAGCTGTTGCCGGTGGATGTGGAGGCGTCGAGGATGACGCTGCACAGGTTTGGGAACACGTCGTCCAGCTCGATTTGGTACGAGCTGGCGTACGTGGAGGCGAAGGGGCGCATGAGGAAGGGGAACAGGGTGTGGCAGATTGCATTTGGGAGTGGATTCAAGTGCAATAGTGCTGTGTGGGTTGCGCTTAAGAATGTTAAGCCACCCAAAGATGGGCCTTGGGAGGATTGCATACATGACTATCCACTCAAACTCAATTGATCCATCCATCCATGCATGTTTGGTTCAATACTAGCTAATCCTACTACTGTATTTGATTTTCATTATGTTCACTTAATTACAGCTTTCTTTCTTGTGTTTTTGTAATGTTACCAAATAATACTTGTGTATTTGCAAGAGATTGAGTATTAATGAAAAAGCTTAAAGAGCATTGCAAGAAATACAAATTGATCCACAAACAGGGGAAAGAGAGAGAGGGAGGAGGCAATGCTACTTTTTGTCTCTTTTTTTGAATTTGAAGATACTACATGTGATGTGAGAGGAGTGACTGTAGAGTGAGTGTGCGTCTTATGTTAATGATTTAAATTATAATTTATTAATATATTATGTACTGTATGCTAAAACGACAAGCATATACCAAGATGCGATCTCTTTGACCAATTTTATTCTGTAACATACATATTTTATTGCTCATATATAATGAGTATTATATGTCCACAATGTGTGCAATTAATTAGGACTAAATAACTAAGAGTTTCCGACGGATGTCGTTTCAACGGAAAGATTTTAGGTAACCACGTCTGTACATATAATGAGAATTGTACGTACGTGCTAAGCTACGTTGGTAAAACATCGAAAAAGATGTTAGTAAATATACTGGTGGCGTTGGAGATCTAGTCATTGGAAAATATATTAGTAGTGTCGTGTATTTTTTTATTGTAAATGTATGAGCATATATAGATCAAAGGAAATACAATACCCAAAAGTTATAGGAGCAAGGAAAGTAGAGTTTCATTCTTCAAACAACTTACATTACCTGAAAATTTGTCAATTGCTAAGTATCAATGCACTATATGTTGCTTTTAATACCTTTGTTAATGGACATATCGACAGATCGTGGATGAACTTTGGAGCCATGTGTATGTGCAGTGGCGGATCGGGGAGGGTGCGACTAATTTCCTTTTATACGGACGTAAATTTATCATGTTCGCCCCCTCCGTTTGCCCCGATGTCGCCCCGAAAATCGAAAAAAAATTGTCATTTTCGCCCTAAACCAACCTACTAATATACATTTCGCCCCCTCCGTTTATGAGTCCTGGATCCGCCACTGTGTATGTGCCAACATCTATCACTATAGAATTTACTAAAGGATCGATAATCATTAGTAGTATTTCCGGCAGTGCTCATCCGTTGATACGTAAAATTTTCCAATAAAGTTTGTTTACCAGTGGATATATCCGCCAGTACCCCAATTGCTCAATTCAACAACAAATTTTCTAATATGTCGGGCAACTACAAATCTAATATTGAAATGACATAACATAGTGTATTTATTTGAAAATAAATGAGGTCCCCAATAGAAAATACTACTATAATTTGCGATTTAGCAGCTCTGGTTATAACAGAACATAATGCAAATTAAGGAGCTAGTCACAAAATATATTAGATAAAAATAAACGCCTACAAATTTATTTTAGTTCTCATTTCAACATAACAAAATTAGGTCCAATCACTAATCCTTATATGTAGTGTGTTTTTCAAAACTAGAAATACTCAACAATATATGGAACCACGACATAGTGATAGACTTAGTCACTTAGGATACTTTAAAACCTTAGTTAATGATATTCTTCGACAACAATATATTATGACCGGATTCTATATTCAAAACTTGTCGGATTAGAGCTTTAAACATGCACCTACGAAATAGTTGGCCCATAAATAAATACATAATGGATATGATACGAAAAGAAAAATGTTATTTTATATACTTTACGTGAATACTATGATTATCATTCTCATTTAGTCCACGTTAATTAGTTGCATAAAAAATTAAATTAATTTTATAAGTTGCATAAAATTCAATATGTCCATTTTATCTACTAACTTTAAAAAATAAATAAAAGAATGAAACAAAATTTATATTATTATATTCGTTAAATTAATTATGTCAATGATGATTATTTAAAAATATCATAAAAGTAAACTAATTAAACGACAACAATGTTAAAGTCATTCTATTTTAATTTTAATAGAAACGAACGGTTTTCGTGTTGAGTCATTCTATTTTTATAGATTAAGCGAATTTATAAAAAGTGGTGTAAAATATACAATACGTACCAATCGGAAGATCTATAACCTTAAACTTATTAGAGAAACTAATGTAATTTATTTCAACTTGTTGGCTGATTTTTTCATAAAGGCGATTATAATTGCATTTGTACTCAACGTACTCAATTTTCCGAATAAGTATACATTTATTCTAAACAAAAAGTTGCCATGAATTTCAACTTTTTATTCATAAAAGTCAAAAATTAATTTCTCCCATCCCCACGATACTCCATTAACCGGAGCTTTTAGCTTTATTAGGCTGTCATTTCCCACGACAAATATAAATAATGGATTTGGTGGTGAAATTACTTGTGAATCAACACAATTGAAAACAAAAAGTTCTTTGTTTAGAAAATAAATAGTAGTACTAAAACATTTGCTTCGTTGAATGCATTGCGCGGTACAAACAGTGCAACACATAATCCCAAACCATAAAAAATTGATTTAATTAATACAGTATAAAAAGTTTCGTATGTGCTCGAATAATTAACTACTCCTCCTAGATATTGCAATATTTATACTTTAATTAATAAAAAATTATCAGGAATATATAGAATTAATATTCCAGCATCTTGTTAGATGGTGGTCCTATTCATTTTGAAAAATTAGTGAAAATTTTAATTAATACTTGGACCATTTGTATCTTATTCGGTGTGTTATGGATGGTTAGTCACTTAGTAGTTGAAGAAATGTGTGAGGAATGAATGTCTTGTTAAACACGTGTATTTGTACTTAAGTTGAATCTAAGCCCTTATAAAGGACAATTCATTTATTTTTCATAAGATCAGCAAATTCTTGTGCAGTTCACACCAGGTTTAATTTTGATTATTTACTAATTAATCCAATACAATGACGAAATAATCAAATGGTAACTCACGTCTTCCATGATAACTAACTATTATAATTATAGGGATCAGATTAGTCTAGATTCACTAATTACCGAGACCTCTTTGTTCTTGTACAAGAGAGCTCAGCCAAACTCTTCCCCACGCGGCTGATGTTATAACACGAATCAAGATATTACAGATTAGGTACAAGAACACAAAACCCTAGCTATTACAAGATCTCGAATGGATCTAAGCTAGTATCCTTGCTAGCTCCATAATCTGCACACTTAACAAATCAGTTAGTAATAACAAGAAGGATCCTCTCGGATCTAAACAAAGATTACTAACTAGGAACAAAGAGTATAACAATAGATCAAAGATTCTTGGCTC
Organism: Salvia hispanica; assembly: GCF_029641045.1. Classification (NCBI taxonomy): domain Eukaryota; kingdom Viridiplantae; phylum Streptophyta; class Magnoliopsida; order Lamiales; family Lamiaceae; genus Salvia; species Salvia hispanica. Next base: position 47,048,620 of record NC_142692.1, on the reverse strand, counting down.
AGAACCCACCACAACCACACTAATCTATTCTACCAGAACAAGATCCAAGGGAGCACAACTGGACCGACTAGAGTTCATCCTCACACCACCGATGCCTTCACCACAAGTTCCCCACACTCCAGATCAAGTTCCATTGAACAAAACCTCAGAACATAACCTTCAAGTATCACAAACCCTAGTTCTTCTCCAGCACCCAAGCAATCGAAGAGATTGCCTTCTTCCAGCACTCACAAAAGATCTACCACTCAAAGAACCCTGAAAGATCACCAATAGATGGTCGGAGACTCATCAGAGAAGAAGAGAGAAGAGATAGAGAGAATACACTGAATCGAGTGTAGAGAGAGAGAGATTAGAGAGTGAATGAGACTCAAAGAGTCGGCTCTCACATAACAAACACAACCATACATCCAGCGGTGAAGGAGCATGATCCAGGAGAGGGGGCACGTGGCAGCATCTGGTGAGAGGAGATAAGTCATTGGGCTCAGCCCAATCAATTCCTTCTGGGCTCAAATAAAAGGCAGCTCAAATAATAGTTCACACCAATATCCAACAATAATGCTTGAAAATTGAAAAATGATATTGGTATTCAACCAATAATAATATTGTAGTTAAATGAAAATGATACTCCTTGCGTCCCAATTAGGTAAGTCGTATTTCCAATTTGGATTGTCGCAAAATAATTGAATCATTTCTTGTTTAGGCAAAAACCTTATTCGTGGTCATATATACTTTCTACTCATCTCTCTTATTTTTATTCTCTTTAATAGTTAACACATCAATTTCTTAAATCTCGTGTTCAAAAGAAATATCACAACTACCTTATAACAGAGAAAGTACTAAATTTGATTATATAAATGCTCCATGCAAATTTTTGTTTATAGTAATTTATAAAGCTCTCATGGTTAAGTGTTAGTTTTGGACTATGGTCCATTAGCCATTTTGATAATAAAATACAATAGTACTGTGAGTAATTAGTTTGTACTTTGTAGTAAGTGTACCTCATAGGAATGCGATGGGCGAGGGTGTGGGGTAAAGCCCATACCAACAATTATTTATCCGATGGGCTAAGGTATGGGGTAAAGCCCATACCAACAATTGTTTCAATTCCATTTTTTTTCATTTGGGTTGGTATGGGTTTGACTTTGTTTCTTGGGCCTAGAGACTAAAGTGGATCTTAATTTGGCCCAAATTTATATTTTTATAAAAGTATCATTTAAACTAAACCTAAAAATGTTGTGGTGCCCCGTGCGGGCACAGAAACTAGCTAGTAGTTGCATAAGTAATCACATAAGTACTTACTCATTTTCCAATTTCCAATTTCCAATTTCCAATTAAATAAATAACAACTTCTTTAAATTTTTGGATTCACCGATTTCATTTCATAGTCCGTAAGATTTTCCATAGCACAAATGTATCCGTTATAGTGTTATATGAAGGTAAAAAAATGGGAAATGAATGAAGATAAGAAATAGGGGGGCAGTAATGAATGGGTGGGATGGGGCCATGTGGCAGAAGGAACATGACTCTGTCGGCCTTCTTTCTTTCTCTTCTGCGACGATTCTTGTTTTCTTCTCACCCTCCCCTTTCTCTCTCTCAGCTTCATTACAAGCAACCAAGCTGTCTCTTGTTGGAACCGCAGCCAGCAACACCACCTCCCATTTAATTACAATTCAATTCCCCATCATTTTCTCTAACCATGAACAGCACATAGAATCATACATCCCTTCCTTCCTTCTCCCACAATCATTCATCATGTCATTCAGTGGTGCTGAAGACAACAAGGAAATCACCAACCCGACTAGCGGCGGAGGCGGGTCGAGACCCAAGCCCGCCAACCCGCGAGTCAGCTACCGCGAGTGCCTCAAGAACCACGCCGCCAACATCGGCGGCAACGTCACCGACGGCTGCGGCGAGTTCATGCCCGGCGGCGCGGAGGGCTCCCTCGAGGCCCTCAACTGCGCCGCCTGCTCCTGCCACCGCAACTTCCACCGCAAGGACGCCGCCGGGTCGGCCATGGTCCACCCGCTCCAGCTCACTCCGCCATTGCCCCACCGCGCGATGCAGCCGGTCAGGATGGCCTTCGGCGGCGGCGGAGACTCGTCCAGCGAGGAGCTCAACTTCAGCGCGTTCCATCTGAACGCGGTGGCGCCGGCGCCGCCGCAGAAGAGGTTCAGGACGAAGTTCACGGCGGCGCAGAAGGAGAAGATGCTGGAGTTCGCGGAGAAGGTGGGGTGGAGGATCCCTCGAGAAGACGACGTGGAGATGCAGAGGTTTTGCGCGGAGACGGGAGTCAAGAGGCAGGTTTTCAAGGTTTGGATGCATAACAATAAGACTATTTCTTCTTCTTCCAATTCCAATACCAATAAAACTACCACCATCTTTCCAAATGTAAATTAGGATTTTTTATTTTTCCAGATTTCCTATTTATTATGTTACTCTTCACTATTTCATTTAATTATGCCTTTCAATTTTCATATATAATTAATTATTGCTATCCTTTTGTATTATCCTACTGGGATTTTTTGGGTGAATTAACAATTCATTAAGTAGGAGTACTAAATTTCAAAGCTTAATATCATAGTGGTTGTAGATTTCTATCTATGCGACGTGGAGGTTGAATTATTATAAGTTCAGAAGAGGAACATGGGCATGCTGTGAGTTGAGGGAGCACCCATTATTCATAATTTGTTTCACGAAATTTTCATTAATTATTATCTCTTCTGTCACTTTATTGGTTTCTCTTTGATTTACTTGAAAAAGCAATTGATGTACGAATGATTCTATTGGTCCACTTTTTTTTCCGTTGTTATTCATATTTTTTTGTTTAGTTTTAAATTTAATTATAAGCCTTCACTTAATTTTATTAACAAAATATTGTATCAAATTTTGAAATATGCAATTATTTTTGTAGAATTTAGATTAATTAATCATTAGAATTGATATAGTAAAAAATAGAGTATGTAAATTTTTACTTTACATTTTTTAAAAACTAATACTACTAGCTAGTAGTAATATTATACTATTATACTAATAAATTTTATTTTATACTGTAATACTCCTTCTGTCCCACGTAATTTTACACAGTTTGACTTGGCACGGAATTTAAGAAATATAATAGAAAGTGAGTTGAAAAAGTTGGTGGGATGTGGGTCCTACTATTAAAGTATTGGTTTTATAATAAAATGTGAGTAGGAATGAGTTAGTGGAATACAGGGTCCACTACACAAAATGGTAAAAGTGAAATGAGTAAAATTATGTGGGACGGACTAAAATGGAATACTGGGTAAAATTATGTGGGATGGAGGGAGTAAATATTTTAGAGGTTTGAATAGTAAACTAGACATAAAAGGTGGACATAGGGCTGGAGAAAAATGCCGAAATATCGAACTTATCATACCTAAAAAATATTGAAAATACCGAATTTTCGGTATACCATGATTTTCGGTATGGTATGATACCTTACTGAAAGATTTCGGTAAGGTATGAATTTTCATACACCGTGGCATACCGGAATTTGGTATATACCGTAAATTAAGGTAAATACCGTAAAATATAAATAAAATTATATATAAAATATAATTTATATATTTTAAATTATAAAACCTATTGTGAAATATAAATATAATCATGAATAAATATATTCAATATATTTTTTAAATTATAAATATAAATAATATTCTAAAAACTCAGGTATACCGCAAAAGTAAGGTATACCGAACTTCGGCACGGTATACCGAAAATGAGGTATGATATCGATATGGAAATTCGCCATACTGAAAATAAGGTATACCGGAAATTTTGGTAAGGTAAGAGTATGATTTTTTCACATACCGCATTTACAGTAAGGTATACGGTATGATGGTTTGGATAAGGTATATCGTACGTACCCATCCCTAGGTGGACAATGAATATCATTCGGATGACTTACATAATCGAGCAAAACTTGAAACTTTTTATGAGCTGTTAAGCTACACTTTCGTACATAAAAGCATTCAGAATCACTAAAACCTTGAACATATTAAACAAAGATATGAAGTGATATTACCTTATCAATTAATAAACACTCATTTGATGTAAACGTAGCATTTTTAAGAAAATAAATTGACATTTATATTAATGGTGCATACCCCTATAATTTTTAAATTATTATGCTATTTGTGAAATTAAAATAAAAAACTTAAAATTACATAAATAAAAATCCTAATATACGGAAAAACAGAATCGCAATCACTACTTATCTTCGTGATGATTTGGGTTGAGAATAAATAGAGCGACCGTTGCGGGCGGTTCGAACCGGATGCAAGTCCGTGAACACTTGAATTATGAATAGTAAGTACAGCCGTGATGTCAGCTAAAATAGGATGTTTTAACTTTGAATCAATACAAACACGTCAGTCGAATCACGAGCAACAGTTCAATTTTGCCTAATCATGGACCCATCAATCAATAAATCAATCACCAATATATTCCTCAATACTTACATATGTATATATACTTTAATTAATTTGTATACATTTTTCTTAAATATTGTTTGAATAATTAATGTTCGCAATTGAAACATAAATGAATGTATCAATATTCCGGTACACAAAAAGCTTTATCTGGATTATATAAGTCTCACATATCCCTCTTTCTATAACCAAATGTTTGTAGGATAGAACCCACAAATTTCTATAAATTATGCAAACCTCTGAAGTTTGTATGCAATTAGCATCCTTCAAAAGCTTCACTAGTATCCATGTCGATCGATGTCGATATATTTACTGAAATATATTTAGCCACTCTATATAAGTATATATGAGCACTACTAAATGTTATTATCTCATGTGCTCCAAAAATGTTTGCTAATTAGCGATCACAACATCTCTAAGCGTATTTTTGTGCCGTATATTATTGTTTTATTTTTACCATTGTGTTTAATTAGTATTATACATTTAGTGATTTAGAAATATACTAAGATAAAATTATGAACATTCATTTTTGTTGGGAGGAGTGACCTCATTCTAAAACACACAAACCTCCCAAATTTGCAAAAATATAATAACACCTAATGTGGGAGAATCAATGATTTGATAACGAGAAGTGACAATAGAAAATATCAACACCAAAATTTTATGTGGAAAACTCTCTTTAGTGTGAGGAGGTAAAAACCATGAGACCCGTCGGTCTACCAAATCCACTATCACAAAAGAGAGAATACAATCGAGAAGTTTACAATAATACTATATAATTCTTAACAACTTATCGAATGCACTAGAAACTCAAAACAGATGAAATAAACATATCAAGAAACTGAAGTGACGTTCAAAAATTCATAACTGAATATCTTACCGTTCCAATTCTATTTCATTCGGTCAGAATGAAGCTTGACGAGTCTTCCGATTAAACAATGTTTGTGTAGGGATCAGATTAGGTGCAGATTCACTAATTACCAAGACCTCTTTGTTCTTCATTAAGGGAGCTCAGTCAAACTCCAACCACGCGACTGATATGTACCACAGATTACAAAGGAGAATCCCTCACAACTATTACAATTACAGTAACTAGTTCTAGCTAGGGTTCTTGAGTAACCTCGACTTCTTGATACACCTACACACTCAAGAAGATTTTTAGTATAACAACACAAGATCCTTGCGGATCTTAAACAACAACTAAAAAGGGAAGTAAAGAGAAACAGAATAGATCACAGAATATGGCTCAAAGCCCGCCACATAGCCCAGATCTATTCAACTAGAACCAAATCCAAGGGAGCACCGATGAATCGACTGGAGTCTACCCTCGCACCGTCAATACCTTCACCACACAGTCCCTTCACACCGGATTAGGTCACTGAAACCCCTCAGAACAGAAACCCTAGTTCTATCTCTAGCAAGCACATAATTCTGCAAGTCAGGCACATCAATGGCATTCTGAATACCAGCAGGGCTATTAATCGCATTCTGAACAGGAGCAGGGGAAACATTTCTAATAGGAGTAGCATGCTCATTAACACCAGTAACATTCACATTTTGGGGAGTCAACTCATCAATCACATTTAGGTTTCCCTCATTGGGTGTGTCATCAGGAGTGTAGACAGGGTAAGTGTTCCAGAAGGGTTGCTCCACCTCACTTGGAGTATCACTAGGATGCTCCACACCAGTGAGAGATTCTGTGGACTCCACCTCCATAAGAGGCTCATTGTCCACAGCAGCTGGAGTTGGGTTATCAGGTAATTTCAAGCAAGGGAACTCAAGCTCATTAAACGCAACATCCCTGCTAATTACTACTTTAAAACCGGGTTGATCTCTTAACCAGATCCTATATCCTTTAACACCCTCAGGATACCCTAGAAAAACACCCTTTCTGGATCTTGGTTCAAGTTTATCAGTTTTTGTATGCACAAAAGCAGAACACCCAAACACTCTAAGATGAGAAATATTAAAAGTTTTTCCAGAAAAAACATATTCAGGGCACTGCCCCAAAAGAGGAACAGTGGGAGACCTATTAATCAGATAAGTGGCAGTCAACAAACATTCACCCCAAAATTTCTTGGATAAACCACATTTAGCAAGCATGCACCTCACTTTTTCAAGCAAAGTTCTGTTCATTCTTTCAGCAATCCCATTTTGCTGAGGAGTATAAGGTACTGTTTTATGTCTCTTAATTCCAAAAGAAGCACATAATTCATCAACATGCTTATTGCAAAACTCCAAACCATTATCTGTTCTGATAGCCTTAAGTTTCTTTCCAGTCTGAGTTTCAATCAAAGTTTTCTAAGAAGCAATTTTAGTAAAAACCTCATCTTTGTGTCTCATAAGGAAGCACCACACTTTTCTTGAAAAATCATCAATTATGGACAAGAAATACACAGCACCAGAATGAGTAGACACAGAAGCAGGTCCCCACACATCCATATGCACATATTCAAGAATATCCTTACTAACATTAGCAGGAGCAGGAGTAGGGAAAGAAACTTTGTGCTGTTTACCCAGCACACAGGTACCATAGAAAGGTAGATCATCATGCACATCAGAATCAGATAAGATAGCATGTTTTTTCAGGATATTAAGGCCTTTAGCACTCATGTGACCTAGCCTATTGTGCCAAAGCACAGTTTTATCAGTTTTCACAACATTTGCATAGGCTTTATCACAGGTAACAGGCACAACATTGCAGACACACAGACCACATTTCATTTTATCTTTGAACAAGCACATAGATCCTTTGCAAATTTTCATGCAGCCTTCCCCCATTTTCCCCCCATACCCTCATTCTCAAGAGCAGTGCATGACATCAAATTATAGCAGAGATCAGGAACATATCTCACATCCTTAAGGTTGAGCACAAAACCATTATCAAACTTTAAACACACAGTGCCAATGCCAACAATCTCACATTTTTTGTCATCAGCCATGGACACAAAGGTATTAGTCACTGGTTTTAGCTCATAAAAAATTTCTTTAAAAGGACTAACATGATAAGTACATCCAGAATCACAGAGCCAATAATTTGAAGTAAAAGGGTAGGCAGGAGAGGCAATCACAAATTGCAGATCATGAACCATGAATACAGAGTCACTAACATTGTCATAAGTGGCCACATTCACAAGAGTTTCAACCTGAGAATTATTATTTGAAAATTTATTCTTCTTAGGCTTAGTGCGCTCCTTTTTATAGTGCCCAACACCCCCACAGTTAAAACACTTCCTATAGGTCTTAGGATCCTTACTTCTGGTCCTAGATCTATACTTTTTCTTGCCATTATTACCTAAGTTAGAGCCACCACCTGATTCATTTCCCCCTCTGGTTTTAGACCTACCTCTAACATTAAGCACTTTGTTATAGGCATTCTTATCAGCAGCTCTTTCCCTAAGTTCAAGTTCTTTAGATTTTAGGGAGCTAACAATCAGATCCAGAGGAACAGAGTCCGTGCCATACTTTATGGAAGCTTTAACATCACTATAGGAGTCAGGAATGGCATTCATTAGGGATATACTGGTATAAGCATCTATTGTGGTGTCACCAGATCTTTTAATATCTTGAACTAGCTTCTGAAACCTATCCACATTATCATCTATGTCTTAGCAAGATCAAGCTTAAACTTAAACAATTTTTCAAGCAAATACATTCTTGAGGACATGGAAGTTTCTGTAAACAGAGTATCAAGTAATTTCCACATTTCAGAAGCAGATTAAACATGATCAACTTTCCTAATCACAAAATCAGACAAGTTTAGCACAATAGTGGCCCTAGCCAACTCATTCATCTCATCTTTTTTATCCTGAGCAGTATCCTCAGGTAAAGAACCATCAACAACCTTAAAAACTTTTTGTTGAATCAGAACACACTTCATTTTCTGTTTCCAAATAGCAAAATCATTTTTACCATTATAAAGAACCAAACCCACAGGCTGAGACATTTTAGCAACAATTTTTGTAAGAGCACAGGAGGCAAAACAGAAACACACGAACTTGCACACCTGATAACACAGAGACATTCACCAGCAACACAAGAACAGGAACAGAGCTTTCACACAACAGAAAGGATCTCAAATCCTTGACTGTCACGAGCAACACTGGCCAAGGCTATCCCAGCTCGCATTCACTCGCTTGTGGAGGGCGAAGGGGGTCACTTGGGCAGTATAGAATGCTTGGTGGTCAAGTAAAATGAGATCACAGAGCACAAGAACCAGCGGAAGCAACACAGAAACAGAGAGCACAGAAAGTCATAAGTCTTTGCCAGAGACTATCTACCAGAAAACAAGAACCCAAGCCTATAGGTGGCACTAAAACAGAGAAGTAAAATCTGGAAATAAAGCCAATTTACCAGAGCGAACCCTCACTCGAAGGAGGATTCCACTTGCCTGTTGGGGATAATCGCAGCGGAAAATGCAAAACAAATAAATCCACATAAGAATCTATTTAGGTGATTATGTGGGTCGATTCAATTTTATGCTTGAACATGTAGAAACATATAATTGCACAATTAATCACATAATTTAATTTAAATTATGTTGTTGAATACTTACAACAATGATTCTCCAAAGAATCGAAGTGGCTTGCTACTTTTCCACGTGTAGATCTTGAAGCTTGATTGTGAATGCAAGACCAAAGATCTTCTAACCTATGACCCTTAACTCTATAGATCTAAATTCCTTGTGGGAGGAATCTCTTAGAAATTATAAGAATCTTGAAGGAGAAGACAAGAAAGCCAAGTGTGGAGGCTAGGGTTTGTGATAACATATGTGTCTCCTCCTTACATTCTTATTTATAGAGTTTATGATGGGCTAGGTTAGGGATCTATGGGGCTTGGATTGGGCCTCCTCCATTGGACCTTCTTTACTAATTAAGTTATAGCCCATAATTTAATATAAGGCCAATGGAATATTTCTTGTGCCACTATAGAAGAAATATTGACCGCTCATCCAATCCGTGATTACAAGCAATCCGGGTTAACCTCTTTAATATATTATTTCCCGTGTCTAAGACTTTCTATATCCATTAATTAATTTGTAGTATGCTATAGACTTTAAATTAATTAATATCTTTATTTCCAAGAGTTTGTCTAGTACGAGATGTATATTAAAAATATACTTTTCCTTTTCTATTTATTCTTGGATTAAATTCAAACCGGCCGGGTTTCCGAATAATAGAACTTCTCTCGAACACCTCTTGGGGATATAGTCAAACCACGCAGGCACACGATTCAATGTAATAATAAAATTGACACCATTCTAGTTATTAATTACTACTACCCAAGATATCAGGAATATTGGATTACGAAAAACCCGCACCTATTGATAAGTCAAAGCAGCGTATGATTAACGTGTGTCCTATATTATTACAAAGATTAGGAAATATTAAATCTCCAAGACATCGTCTTACAGTGGATAGCAACAAATACGTGTCTATACTTTGGATCCATTCAATGCTATACCACACCAGTGTCACTAGTCATTCTCAAGGTAAAGACGACTTTCGGATGGACACTGCAACCTTTCACGATAGGTAGCCAAAGCCTATCTAGGTTGTGAAAAAGTTTTACTTCTACAAGGTACCGGTTGGGCCACCTACTGTGATGACCTGTTCCACGACCCAACCTTCAATGTAGAAGACTTAGACTGATTTTACTTTCCGGCGCTTTAATTATATAATTTAATATATAATTGAATACGGTCAATACCCATTAAAGTTAAATACACAGTGTGAAGAAAACATTTATTATTCTCATTAAATGAAGAGTGTTTACAATATACAAGCAATTTATCAAATTCAAAAACTCGAAAAATGCTTTTTAGTATATATGTTCCAACATTGCCCACCTCCTTATGTGACTTGGCGTGCCGCCCTAATCCCCCCGTGGCTCTGATACCATCCTTTCCATCTTCTCTCTACATCTCCGATTGCTTCTCCGGTTGATTCCTTGAGATTATTCACCATTCTTGTGTGAATATTCGAGTGCTGAGTTGTTTGGAAGGCAACTGCTTCAGTTGCTTGTGGTGTGAGAACTAGGGTTTCTGTTCTGAGGGGTTTCAGTGACCTAATCCGGTGTGAAGGGGCTGTGTGGTGAAGGTATTGACGGTGCGAGGGTAGACTCCAGTCAATTCATCGGTGCTCCCTTGGATTTGGTTCTAGTTGAATAGATCTGAGCCATATTCTGTGATCTATTTTGTTTCTCTTTACTTCCCTTGTTAGTTGTTGTTTAAGATCCGCAAGGATCTTGTGTTGTTATACTAACAATCTTCTTGAGTGTGTAGCTGTATCAAGAAGTCAACGTTACTCAAGAACCCTAGTTAGAACTAGTTACTGTAATTGTAATAGTTGTGAAGGATTCTCCTTTGTAATATGTGGTACATATCAGTCGCGTGGTTGGAGTTTGACTGAGCTCCCTTAATGAAGAACAAAGAGGTCTTGGTAATTAGTGAATCCGCACCTAATCTGATCCCTACAGTTTGCTCCTCCGATCGTGACAAAAATTAAGACTACACAGTGCAGAAACTTGGAGTGTACTGTTTCTCTCCGCTTTCTTTCTACACGTTTTTTCTCTCTCTCTTCTTTCGTTGTAGACGCCTCTTGCGCTAATGATAGGTATTTATAATTTCTCCTTTGACACGTTTTATTTTCTCTCTTCTCTCGTGGACGCCTCCTACACTAACAGTAAGTATTTATAAGTTCTCCTTTAACGTAGATGAATGAGTCGAGTCTTTCTTCTAAGCCTTTAACTCAACATTTTTTACAATTAACCTAAATAAATAAAGATACATGGGAAAATAAAACCACAAATTGTTCAAGCATAGACACGTGGTGGTATGATTTAACTTGTCATTTGATCCACAAGTTTTGTTGATGAGTAGAAGTACTTCATTCTATACTAATAATATCATATAGGCTCATTTTTGTTGTTTAATAAATGGAACATGTTAAAATAAGCACACATCGCATGTCAAAATAGAAATAAACACCATTAGTTAGGAATAATATATAAATACTATAGTGAAATACTGCTCAACATTTTTAAGAGCAAGCTAAAAGAGATAAACACAATAACTATAACATTAGTTAGATATTGAAGTTCCTTATACGTCATCATATAATAAACTCTATACGGTTAGGTAGACTAATATTAATAGAGAGTTTATAACAACGGGGATGTAGCTCAGATGGTAGAGCGCTCGCTTAGCATGCGAGAGGCACGGGGATCGATACCCCGCATCTCCAATTTATCAGTTTTTAATACTATTTCTGTAACATAAATTTATGATTATCCAATTATTTTCTCTCTGTCTGTGATGATTAGTAGTAATATTATATTTCTCTATATTTTTATAAAGCAATCTCTACATTTATGAACACGAAAATATGAAATTGACAATCGATTGTTCTTCGTATAAAGGAGCCCATTTTCCGTGTTATTTATGTATGTCTTGTTTTAATTTTAGATCGATTCTTTTTGTTTGTTTTTTTGTGTCTTGTGTCTGGATTGCACCATTGAGGTTGAAGTGGGAGACAATAAAGCTGATTTTCTCAAAAGAGAAAGATGTAAGATACTTACAATTGATCATATATAGGCACGTACATCAATGATGAAACTATATAAAAGCTGCAATATTTCACAACATGCACTAATTCATTCCCGTGTAATTGAGGAATGTTTTTATCACACCTATATTTTGTACGTCATATTGTTTAAGTCCGATTAGTATTTTTTGAGGGATTTATAACAAACGTAAAAGTGTTTTTTTACGGAGTACATTTTTCTTCCAGCTACATTTGGTCGTTCATGATTATATTGGATTTTTTTTTATATAATATATATTAGATTCTTTTGTAATTTACATTTCCAATAGCGAATTAGTTTGTACAAAAGAAATCTAAAAATTATTTTATAGCATATTTTATTAATTTATAATTTGTCTTATAGTCTATGCGAAGAGTTTCTTTCACTCTCACTTCATTTAATTTTCGTATTATACATTTTCCTTTTGCTGGACAATTGGTGATGCGATTTGTAAAAAATGACTTGTGTCTATATAAATTCAAATCAAGCATACCAGGGGATGTAGCTCAGATGGTAGAGCGCTCGCTTAGCATGCGAGAGGTACGGGGATCGATACCCCGCATCTCCATTTTTGTTTTAAGAATATTTTATTTAACACATTTGTTTTTATTCACTTTTTAAAATTTCCAAGTTTATTCCACCCATATCGGAAAAAGGCAAGTAGAAAAAAAGTACTCCACTTATTTGTAGGAGATGATTTATTTTGTAGTAGTAAATGTTTGAACTGTCTTAATATATATATATATATATATATATATATATATATATATAGTAAAATATCGTTGTTTTCAGTCTCATATCCACAAGTGTCCTATCATTTAATTCGGGATATAGTTTTGCATCATTTCAACTTTAATAAAAAAATTATATACAAAATTATTTTTTTTAGTACTATTAATTATTTTGTAAATATATTACCACTGAGTCACTGACTATATATGCTTCTTTAAATTTCTGGTTTTGTCATTGCTCGAATCATTTGTTCCGATTAGTCTTCCATAGAGTTGGAGGCGATTTCTGAACTAGTTTGGATCCTAATTGGTGAGTGTTTGTTTTGGTAAGAGATCTCATACCAATTAAAGTGTATAGCTTCACAAGGAGGGGTGAAGATGGGGACCAAGTTGGTGAATATTTTTGTTTATCTTTGCTTTCCCCTTCCATTTTTGTGTGTGGAAGGATTGTACTATTAATTGAGGTGTCATTTTCTCTTCTTTTGCAATATCACCGTCATGAATAACAACAGGATAAATTCGTGGAATATATATAACCATAGAGATGGTATGGTGGGATTAGATCCCTTAATGATAGATGTGCCAAAACCTTAAAAAATTATGGTAAATGCAGCAGATATTAATACTACTTAATTTTTTCTAGTAGGGATGGATGCCTTTTAATTGGTTGTCCATATAATTATATTTAGATTGCTTCTTCTTTCCTAGTTACGGTTCAACCGCTTCACCAAAGGACTGGAATTATTTTTTATTTAGCAAATGCCAAGCCATTATATATTATTCTACTTGACTGGAAAATCAGAATCATATATTATATTCCTAAATATGCTTAATCTTCCCTTCGTCATCAGCAATTATTCCCACTTCTAATTAATTTGAATAATCAAATCTATTCATCCCAAAGGTCTCAACTTCAGATACACCATTTCATGACAAAATGTATATTCACATTTTATTATGTTAAACTGAAATTATACAGTGTAGTGTAACTCAGTTGGTAAAATGTTTCTCCTCAAATCATTTAACAATTGAATAGTTGGTATTCAGTCTTCAAATCATTCTCCAGTTTTTTTCTTAAATAAAGAAGAAAGAAATATTAATTGACAAGAATTAATAAATATGAAATATCTAATTAAATTGTATCGCGTTAATATCACCGACTTACCAACAATTGGTAGAGTCCAAATCTGCATGTCACTAAAGTTTGAGAACTGTAATTAAGTTTGGAAGAATCTTTGAATAATCATGTTTTATAATAATGTTTGATAAGAGATGCCCAAATAGTTGAATCAGCCGCCTTTGAGATGAAAATGTTCCTCGAGATAAAATAGATAAAATACTTCAGTGAGGTGCATGTACAAATAATAATGTACCAAAATACATTTCACACAATACCTAATTTGAGTGTTATATTTGTGACTATTTGACTTTCCCTAAATTGATTGATGGAGCCGTTAGTTTACTAAATTGATGTAAAATTAATGTGGCATGTGGGCCCTTTTTTATTTACTTCATAAAAAAAAGGATTAAAACCCCAACACTAAGGGCTCCACATATCTCAATCCGATAGTATTGTGAGGGGTGTTAAATCAGAATACCAGTGACCCGCTAAGGGGGAGGGACTAACCCACTGCATGCCAGAAGCCCACCTCCCTAGGTCTCACACTTGTACGCCTGAGAGATGTTGTAACTACACGACAGTAGTGAGATTTGATCCTTGGCCAATCATACAAATCTGCCCCTTCGGAACCAACTGTGCTCCGCCCCTGCGGACCCCTTTTTTATTTCCATCAGTCAAGGAGTTACTGTTGAGGTGCACTAAATCTTCACGTCACAATAATCATGGAATTTTTACTCCTAGCATGAATTTATTGTTTTGTTAATAACTACTCCTATCCATGTATACAACTTATACGTTGAAAAGCAAACTTGCCAAATATAGAACTCATAAGTTTTTTTGTTATCATTTCCACGATATATACATATGAAACTATTACCACAGATAATTAGACAAATATAGTACACAAAAACATGTTATGAAAAGAAGAAAACAGAAAAGAGAGAAATTAAGGAGAAACCAATCGGTTTGCTGGTCGCGCCGTGGGTGATGGAAAGCCCAACGGCGACAGAACGCAGACCGCGGCGGTTGAGCCGGTACAGAGAACTGGTGGAAGACAAATACGGTTTGCTTTCGCCCTACCGGAGAAAGTTCGTGTTTGAGGACAAGGAAACATTTGATTATAAGGGTTGGTACGATTCCGACGAGGAAGACGACGTCGATCTCCAAATCACCGACGTTCACGGCACCATCAAGAGATTCCTCCAACAAGTCCGCGACAGCGGGGTCCGTCAATTTATTCATATCCTATAATCTTATTATCATATATTCTATCTATATTTAATAAACCCTAAATAAGTCATTCAAAAATTGAAAAAAAAAATATACTAAAATCATGTTCAATCCGAAATTTGATTAGCAAATATTATTGTCATAAGTGTTGATGGAATGTTCGTTCATATATCGTTGTAGGGTTACGATTTGGATTGTTGCCCGCCTAGTTGGTTCCACGTCCCTTTCCGGCCAATAGATCTCGCGGCTGCAAAGCAGAATGATGAGGCATTTTATAAAGAAGTGATCAAAGCAGCACGCTTTGCAATCCGTGAGATCAATGCTGAGATGGTACGTATATGTTGCTCGTTATTTGTGAGCACCTTCGATGAGCACCACCAACATTTAATCCACCTCAACGTTTAAATAAACACGAGAAAAATGTTGAGGTGGACTAAATGTGGTTAATAAGTAGATTTGGTTATATCTAAAATTATGAGGTATGCAGACGGACAAATGTTACGAGCTTGTGGATGTAGAAAGGGTGGTGTTGACATCGACGTGGACGAAGCTTCTGACTTTTAGTGCAAAGGAAGAAGTCATGAGGAATGCATATGCTGATTTTGAGTCAGATTCAGAGGTTGAAGGTGATGCATCCATCAAGACTATTCAGGCAATGGTGCATGAATGTTTCGATGACTCTTTAGAACTTGAACAGTGGAGGTTTAAACCACTTCCTGTTAATTCTATGGAGGTTTCAATTCTCTATCCTACTTCTAATTAGTTTCCTTTAACATTCTTCAACCTTGAAGGGCTGATGAATAATAGTAGTAGTAAAATGTTACAGAGAAACCAAACTGCATTCGTCTCTCCAAGACTCCGATTTTGTGTTATGGTTTGGGCTAGAATTGTGACTCTAGGGTACGTAATGTTAGCCACCTTTTCACTATGATCAGTTGAATTTTGTTCTTCGAATATCCACTATATGACTATATAAACACATTTGCAAACAACTATGTTGTTTTATAAAAATAAGGTGTACAAAGGATAGTTACGCCAGTTCCCCATGAAAACTAAAGAAAATACAAAAAAAAAAAAAAAAGGAAAGGGAAAAATACAATTATGTATGTATGGAACATGATTCATGAGATCACAAGCGTTACACACTTCTATAACACCGAACCGATTTGAGATCACTTCAGTTTGAGATTCTTCATCATAAGCCTGTTCAAATCACGAAATCTATAATCAGTTTAGAATGAGGAAAAACACTTACAAGAAATTTTTGCTATGCATAGGCACTTTTGAACATATTATTGTTAAAAAGTTGTTGGTAATGAACATACATTACATCAGTTTTTGACAACGAAGTTAATATTGTTGACATGCTTCAAGTTGCATGAGATAAGGTGATTCTTTGGAATCTTAATTGGCCTCATGTTCCAATAGTACTAATGCATGTGTTTTTCTATATGCATGCATACGTCTATAAAGTAATAAAACAACCAATTAATAACTAAAATATGAAAATTAAACACTAAAAAACAATTATAAACCCTAATCAATATAATTGCAAAGTTAAATTAGAGTACCGGTGGTCGTTGGTGTATCCTCTGGTGGTGGAGATGGGTGTGTAGTCGGGTATAGGAACTCGATCCGTTTCAATGTTGTTGATGTCTTTCTCTAAGGCCTCATAATGCCTCCTAACTTCATCAACCGTTTTGCCACATGCTCTTGCAATGTTATGCCATCGGTGAGTTGTATCCTGGTCGTACATCACCAAAGCCTCCTCAAATTGCTTGTTCTGCTTGGCCGTCCACGACGACCCCCTTGCCATCGAGCTCGATGCCATCAAAATCTAGATAGGTAGATATTGAAGAGTATGTGTTGCGTTGTGATGTGTTGGTGTGAATATTTCAAGGCACAAGGTCCTTAAATAGAGAGAAAAGGAGATGCTGTGAAGCAAGTTGACGAATATTTATGGAAGGTTGTTTCTTTTTTTGGGTGAGGAATTGAGAATATGTGAAAGATAGAAAAAAGAGAAAGAAATATAAAGGAAAAGGAGAGAAGCTTTTGGGTGAATTCTTGAAAAGTCATTTTCTTGTCTTTTAGAAAATGGAGTGGAAAACCAAGTAGGATTAGATCCCCCTCAATCTGATCTCTTCCTACTTGTTGTCAAGATAGAGATGCGCCAATAACATAAATATTCATATTCTTTAACTTTTCATGGGATACCATACGTACGCGTTTACTAAAAATGATTGGATGGCCAAATATATAAATATAGTCATTTATTGTGTATGCATCATCACTCATACACTTTTTTACTTATTTCATCACGTTATTAGTTTATATTGTTAACTAATTGCATCTCCAACAAGGAGGGGATTGAAAAAGGTGTTTTATCTATTTACCTTCTAATAAAATGAAATATACCCTTCAAAAAATAACACATTCTAAAGAAAGAAGTATATAGAAAGGTAAATCAATAAATATAATATAGTAGTAAAAATATAAAGAGTGATACCTTATCAAATACCTTCCATTTTGGATGAAAAGAATACAAATATGGTAGTTATGAGATTTTACCTCTCCATTGATAGAGAGGTAAAGATACCTCTTCAAAATGGGTAAAGGTATATAATACCTTCTCAAATACCTCTCCCCTTGGAGAAGGATATTTCATGAAAAAAAAAAGTAAATATGGTAGTTATATGACTATACCCCTCCATTTACCTCTCCCCTTGGAGATGCTCTAATACACGAGTTGACACTCGTTGGCGCCGGATCCGAGACACACTTTAATTTGTAGGGTGTAGATGCCTACAAATCAGTGCAGAGTATAGTCACCGGGTCCGCTGGTGTATATCATTGGTAATTAGTACCAAAAAAATTAATTAATAGATGCGAATGAATGAGAGATGAATGAGGCTTTTCATTTTTTACTTTTAATAAAGGATATTAGAATTTCATGGCTTAAGTTTTAGTATAAATTTTCAGAATAACATTGCTTGTCTTCTCGTTTTCCACATGAAATTCTATAGATTGGGGTGGTGGCCATAACATTTGTGGATCCTAAGAAAAAATTAGACTCTTCTAGTTATATCTATTGATCATAAAGATAATATTGTTCAAGAATGTACCTATTTTAAATCGAATTTAGCAAAACGTCCTATATAAGGTATATATTGTCACTAATATAAATGGAGTATATTATACTATAGTACTAGTAAACAAATCATAGTCATTGCAATGTTAACTGAATATATCATACTTTTATAATTCAATTATATAAATATCTTTCGACTCTAATTTCAGTGTCTGGTCAAACTAATTGAATAAGGATGTAACTAATCCAATTATATAAGAATGTATGATCATGATCATATACCCTCAACAATTTGATAGCACACAAATTATAAACTGTCTTTTCTCCTTTTGCATGTTACGTTGTTCATTCAATTAAGACGTGTTAGTTAAATTGTGCCATTAATTACTTTCAAATTTCAACACTTGTAGCATCTCAGCATTTCTCAATGACCCCTAAATTTTAGGGTTCAAAATTTAGCAGTTGTTAATTTAAGACATCTCGAATTTGCTTCTACTTTCTGGATAAGATTAATTCTTCATTCTCTTTTGTAAAAGATAAAAATATGATAGAAAAACGATTGATTTGTCCAATTATTCCTCTGGGTCAATTCGATAACTATTATTGCACTGTAATTCTGCAATTTCCCAAGATAACAGAATTGATTCCTCCAAGATCTTAATTAATCTGCATTGCTTTTTACATGATCCAAATTATTCCCACTTAATTAGACAAAAAACTATAAAATATCATCATGCCAAGCGTTGACACATGAGAAAGAAGTTAATATAAACCCATGCATGTAATTAACTTAAATATAAACCCTAGCAAAAAAGAGAGTTGAAGACAAGGATACGATATTGGTGGAGTGATATTGTCATCTTAAACTGTGGTCGAAACGCAGTGAGGTGCCATAGGTTTGGAAAGGATACTTGAATAGAGTTTTTGAGAATAAATTAGTGAATAAGCATAGGGAAGATATTAAATGTTCCTAAAGATAAGGGAGACACAACTAAGGTGTACACGAGAAATAATTAAATGAAAAAGTAAGCTTGGATTACTCATAATTTGGTCTAGAGTGAGCAGTCTTATTGTTTTCAAAAGTGAAACAAAATAATTTCCTATTGGGTTAAAATTATATTTGGGCTTTAATTTAAGAGTGAATTATAAAATTGTACGTTTTTAATACTGAGGGAATATTTTTTTTGGTCCGTGGACGCCAGGGTATCACTTTTGGTCCGTAACATTTAAAAGAATCTTTTAAGGTCTATTAATTTCGATATAATATCGTTTGAACTACTTTTTCACAATTTCAAATTTTTTTGGACAAAAATACTCCCAAGCCCTTTCTTCCTTCTCTTTTTTTCTTTTCTTTGTCATTTTTCCTTCTCTCATTTAATAAATGGGCAAAAAAAATTCAAAGAGATAAATTAAATATTTTAATAAAGAAGAGAGAATAAATAGACTGAAATGCCCTTCGTGGGTTTGAGAGTATTTTCGTTGAAAAAGTTTGTAATGTTAAAAAAAAAGTCGCTCAAACAATATTACATCGAAGTTAATGGACCTCCGAAGATACTTTTAAATATTACGGACCAAAATTGATACCTTGACAAAATTTGTGGACCAAAAAAAATACTCTCTTTATGCACTGTTTTCATTTTTTTCGAACTAAAAACCCCCAAGCCATGAAGGGCATTTTTATACTCTTCTTTTTAACAACTTATTCATCAACTCAATTCCCCTCTTTTAGAGGAAGGTTTACAAATCAATATTTTCAAAAATAAATAATTATTTCTAGCATGCAATTCCATAATAGCTTTGGACTAGCTATAGTCCAGCCAAAAATTCCTTCTGCCACATCATAATGCCCGTCTTATAGCCTAGTCAATGTCCTAGCCAAGCAATAGCCTAACAATAGCCCAACCAATGCCCTAGCCAGCCTGAGAAAAAAAAACACCAAAAACAACAACAAAATTAATTGGAGAAAAAAAACATTAAAAAAAATCGCTAGCCGATCTCTCGTCCACGCAATAGTGGACTAGCGATCGGCCACGCCCTAGCTCTATGACGTATTTTTTTTCTGTCCTCTCGGCTAGCCTATCACAGTAGTGGACTAGCCAAGTGCCTAGCCACTCGCCAGCGGCTAGGGTGCTAGCTAGTCCATTATCGTGGATGCACACATACTAACATATTTATAATAGTATTATACATAAATGAATCAAGATAAAAATAAAAGATCATAATAACTCAATTTTTTAATGCAAAATAAAAATATTTACTAAAATATTAGTAGTAGTGTAGAAAATAAAACTATATAAATGCAAAAAAAGAGAAAGAGTGGGAGAGATAAAAGGGGAAGAGATAAAAGTGGAAGAGAGAAATTAATCTGCGCCAACATAAATGAGTTGTTAAAAGAAAAATATAAAAATGTTCAGCATGGCTTGGAGGGCATTTTACTCTGAAAAAAATGAAAAAACTACAAAATGACAAAAAACCTGCAAACAACAAAATCCAGGGACCTCAAATAATATTTTTAAAGTCTAGAGAGTCTTAGACAGACAACAAACTCCTGGGACCATTTTTATAGTTCATTGTAAATTTAATTGAAATTAATCCAATAGGTAAGATTCATATTTAAATTTGTGTTTTCCTTCGTATGCTTGGTCATTATCGAGAGCAATCCAGGATGATGTAATATTGATGAAATTGAATTAAATGTAGTATCACTTATAAATGTAGCTAATTGTCCGAATTTATTAAATATACTACTACTCGATTAATCTAGAACTTAATTTGATTAATACAAATGTGATAACCTTTTAAGGGTAACCATTTAATTAGAATAAAACCAAGTTCAACAATCTAATATGATGGTCACCGTGAACCATACTGCATTATTTTCTACAATTGTGAAATGGGCCTTGACATAAATCCAATATCAGTCCATATCATTTTCTGTGAATAAACCTTTACAACAATTATCTTCTTCACACTTTGCCAAATGGAGTCAGCTTTTGCAAATTCAATATCTTTTTGTTGAATATCCATAATCCAAGGTTATTGGAACAAGTGTCGGGAGATGATTTTTTGAGTGGGATGTGTTAGCAAGGGAGCATTCCAGAACTACTATTTTGTGTCGTTTATTGCTATTACTGTCATACTAAAAGTATTAAGCGAGAAATATATTTATATTTGTGTTTACTCCAAATATGGCAACTTTAAGGAATAATTAAGTTGACAAAGATCAAGTCATTTTTAATTGAAACAACAAGATGCATATTTTCGTACATCCACTATACTGTTATGTCGGAGAATAAAATCGCTTTAATGATCACATTTGAACTCCACTTTTCTCCACAACATGAACTACTAATCTACATCTTCAATTCCATCAAAACTAGTACTAACAAGTAATTGATTCATCATACTCATACAGCCCCCAATCACATATATACACTAAATAAACCTTATGCATCTGCGCCAATATTCTTGATAAATCCTGTTAAACAAAAATAAAATTGATGTAGGGTTAAAAGCAGTGTCATAATTGTGTTTTGCAGTGTATCAATTTTACGTTAAAATTCGTATCAATTTTTTGTGAGTGTACCTTATTATCGGCCGTTGCGGGCAGCCCGGTAGTTGGGGATGGGCACTTGATCGGTCTCGATGTTGTTGATGTCCCTCTCTAGGGCCTCGTAGTGGCGCCGCACTTCCTCGGCGGATTTCCCGCCCCCGACTGCTCGGGCGATGTTGTGCCAGCGGTCGGGGGTGTCCCTGTCGTACTTGGCTAGAGCCGCCTCGAATTGCTTGTTTTGCTTGCTACTCCATGATGAGGATGTCATTGAGCTCGATGCCATATCAGAGAAATTAATAGAGAGAAGAATGTGTGTATTGTGTGTGGAATGTGTGGGGTGTGATGTGAGAGATTTTGTGAGGGGCGAGTTTAAATACCCAAAAAAGGTGATTCTTTGGAACAAGTTGAGGAATATATTTTCATTATCTTTGATTTTCTTCTTTATTATATCTCTATCAGTTGAAATGGTTTGGGGAATATGTGATTCGCATGCTCAAAGGTCGGAAACACCAACTAATTTGAGACCACAAAGGGATGTGACCAAGTGATGAATTATTGGGGGGAATGGCATAGACCATTTCGTCCCCTAATCCCAGGACTACAACATGACCATTTATTACTTGCAATTTTGGAGTAACATTTCTCAGACCCAATATGGGCATTGAGGGTGGGCTGCTTGTAGATTCGTGAGCAACTAATTTCCCCTTAGCGGGCTGCTGAGTACCTGATTTATATCCTTCTAGATGCCTTGTTGTACCGAGATGTGACGACCTGGGGTTGGAGATTCAGCCCTTTTCCTATATGCTTGTAGAAATATGTAGTACATGAAGAAATTCTATTAAATAAATACTCTTTTCAATGTAGCAATTCATGTACGGAGTACGATTTTTTTTATAAAAAAATACTACTATTTGATTTTGTTCGATAAAAATTGAGAGTGTGGAATTAAAAATTGAGCCATCAATTCCAAATTGGAAGTCTTTGATTTTTAACTTAGAATTCCAAATATGGACCAGACAACATGCCAATTGGGGGCGGAACTGATCAAACCAACATGCGCGACCCAATTTTTAAACACATATTTAAATTAATTAGACTAATAATCCCTCCGTCCGTCAAAGTTTGTCCCATTTTTCTCATTTTCGTCCATCCCACAAAATTTGTCTAGTTTCACTTTTTACCATTTTTGGTAGATGACCTTATATTCCACTAACTCATTCTTACTCACATTTTATTATAAAACTAAGAGTAAATGTCAAAATTGGTCCTAAACATATAGCCAGAATACCAATTTGGTCCGAAACATTCACTTTTTGAAAATCGAGTCCAAAACATTTGTAATCGTTATCGAAGTGGTTCTAAACATTTGACATCGTTGTCAAAGTGGTCTTTTTCCGTCAAAAACTAACGGTCAACGCCTAATTAATGATTTTTTAAACTTAATTAATATACTAATGCATAATTAATTAAACAAAATTAAATATAAAATTAGCTAATAAATTCCAAAATCGACTATTTATCCCTCTTTTTCCTTCTCTTCCATCTCTCCTTCGTTCTTCCTAAATCGGAATCTCTCTCTTCTTCTCTCCGGCGCTCAACGTCGTCGCGTCTTTCTCTCTCTGCTCGCTCTTCCACAAATCATCGTCATCGTGTGTTTCTCTGCATTGCTGCTGTCCGAGATCAAAATCGTCGTAGTCCACCATTGTTGTCGCCGTCTATTGCTGGAAGAGAAGGAAAAAGAGAGAGAAATAGTCGATTTTGGAATTTTTTAGCATTTTATTAATTTTGTGTAATTAATTATGCATTAGTATATTACTCCCCCTATCCCTGAAAATTTATCACTTATTTCCTTTTTCGTTCATTCCTAAAAATTTGTCACCTTTCACTTTTACCATTTGTGGTAGTGGACCCTACATTCCACTAATTCATTCTCACTCACATTTTATTTTAAAACTAATATATAAAAGTAGGATCCACGTGCCACTAACTTTTTCAAACCACTTTCTACTATATTTCTTAAAACTCGTGTCGAGTCAAATGGTGACAAATTTTGGGGGATGGAGGGAATTAAGTTAAAAAATCATTAATTAGGCGTTGACCGTTAGTTTTTTACGGAAAATGACCACTTCGACAACGATGTCAAATGTTTAGGATCACTTCGTTAACGGTTTCAAATGTTTTGGACCCGATTTTTAAAAAGTGAATGTTTTGGACCAAATTGGTATTATGGCTATATGTTTAGGACCAATTTTGACTTTTACTCTAAAACTAATAATATAAAATTAGCTCTCACATTCGACTAATTTTTTAACTTATTTTTCATTACATTTTTTAAAATTCGTGTCCGATCAAAGTGAGACAATCTTTGTGGGACGGGGGAGGATAACCTATGCTATAAATATTCTTCTAACAATAGGCAATTCTTCCAATTTTATACTCTGATTCGACGTCACGTAGGTTTGAATGTGTGGCGGTTAAAAAAAGCGGCTGACTTAACTGGCGCGACATTGAAAATATTAGAAATTGTCAAATTGAGAAATAAATTCTTGTATTTGACATTATCAAGATGTAAAAACAACATTATTGCGGCTTATCGAAAAGTAAAATTAAAATTTCAAAACTAAAAACTAACCAATTATATCCTCATTGCATTCTTCGTATTCCTCAACTTATACTACTACTACATAATGGTTAAATTTTGGTAGTAATTTCTAACAAATATTGGCTTAATTTATACAGATAAGGTGACTTTTATATGAATTCTTGAAAAGTTGTTTTTCTGTCTTTTTTCACAATATATCATCATCATCATCATGTGCAAGTGGATATTAATTCGGAATTCTAACCAGCTAGTGGGATTAGATCCCTCGAATATGAAGCCCCTACTTGTTAAATTTAAATGCACGGATATTCTTAATTTACTTTAATTTGTGGGGTTATGAATGATGCTTTGGCTAGCCACAATTTTATATTTCAATGTTTCAACTTTTTTTAGATTCATAATGTCCGACAAGTTGCAGTTCTATTTAATTAATCTCTACATGTATAGAGCAATGTATTTAAGTCCAAACAAATGTCAGGTATGTGCTTAAAATCCATTGAGATATAGTATATAATTAGATAAAAGTCTTAAGAGTTCAATTCTAACTAAAGAAATATTAGAAACAAAAATAATAATGTAAATGGAAGACTTCCATTGATTTTAGTTTGAATATAAATTCCAAATTATAGTTCACCACTTGATTGGAATCAATTTTCCAGCTAGATCTTTATTTCACAATCACTCTATTTTAAAAGAATCAATTCGTAATCGTACTAAATCTTTTCGACCAACAATATTGCTTTTTAAAACGATGGAATGGGAATGGTACATGATCACATGCAATTATATATTCCCACTTCTTTTCGAAAGAAATTTGACCGAATCCACCACATCATCTTAAAAATAAAAATCACGGGGAGTGATCAATTGCTAATTATTTATTATTTAATTGATAATTATAATTAATTTAAGATCATAGAATTTTAGAAAATTTGTGATTTATAATTTGTCGCGTGTAATTTTCGTTTATTAATTAAATTGAAAAGGATAAAAAAACTATCAAATTGGGGTTTTGGATGAAAATGTCAATATAGTGTTACGTAAATATCAGCACAATGATTTGAGATAGTCAACACAATGCTTTGAGAATGTTAACACATTGCTTATATTGATATTCTACTTGTATTATATTGACATATTTTATATATTGTTGAAGCTTTACGAAAAAATTAAAAAAAATTGAATTTTATTTTTCAAATTTTGACGTCGGAACATATGCAAGTGAGATTTCGTTAGAATCCTTACGAAATTATCTTTAATTTGATATATGTTGTGCGAAAAAATAATTTAAAAATCGAGAAAGCTATATGCGTTTTAAAGTTATGGGATATTTTTCAAAAGTTAGTTACAACTAATTTGATGTAAATTGACCTTAATACCTTTATTGACGTTTTTCGTTAATCATATTGATATTTCGGATTGATAATCTAGACCATTAATTTGAATATCTAATGACTATTATTTAATTGTAGTTAGCAATTAATTATTAAGTTAGCAATATAACACCCCTCGTGGGCATATATATAATATCCTTATAACTAATTGGATCAAAGTTTGTGAAGTCAGAGATCAATATCCTCTAAATAATTATGATAGCGTTAAAAAAAATATTTTTTAAAAATGGATTTGGTTTTTATTCATTTATCTTAATAACAATTTCTTGGGCAAAAACGTGCAATTCCGTAGTTTTTTCATGTTATAAAAATATTCTAAATCGTCAATAAATTCCGAGTGTTTAAACTCATCAGGTGTTAGTCATCATATGATTTTGCTTTTTTTTGCAGTGTTGATGAAATACCCAAATAAGGGGTGTGAAATTTATGGTTGAGAATTAGAGAATGGAGTGTTCTAGAATTAATATTTAAGGTTTTAGAAGTGGGCTGGAATCTAATAGTATTATGTCCAAAAAGTTTTTGATATGATTGTGCATGTGTGTAAGATATTATTAGCTTCCAAGTTCAAATGAATAATAGCTGGAGTATTAGTTTGTTAAGAAAAAAAATATTTATTTTCTTAATTTTGATTTCTTTTTAAAAATCTGTTTGTTTGTTGACAAATTTATTCATCCTTCTCATTAACAAACAAAAACATGAAATGGTTCAAATTAATGAAATGCCAACCAAAACAGGTGAAAGAGTATTGAAATTGAATCCTATACCTATTTAATTTTCTATTCAGATAAATTTTTGTGATTATATAAACTATGATAATGTTTAATTTCCACGAAAAATAGTACTAACTACTAAGATAGTAATCCCTCCGTTCCATAGTAATAGAGTCATTTTGTCATTTTAGTACGTTCCATAGTTATAGAGTCATTTCTTTTTTTGGTAAAAGTCAACACATTTTTCCACACCTACTTTACTCTCTCTTACTTTTTCCTCTCTTCATCTCTTTACCTTTTTCATTTTCCAATTTAGACTCCCTTTACTTAACTCACCTAACAAAATTTTTCTTAATCTCTGTACCGAAAAGAAATGTCTTCATTACTATGGAACGGAGGAAATATAATCTAGTATTGAGTTGTGGGGTTATTTTAATTGAAGAGGGTTAACTATGACTAATTATCACGTGATTATCCATCTAAAATTGTATTGTGAAATTTAATTTTATCAACCAAATATATTTAGGATATAATGTTGCAAACTGAAAGGCTCTTATATATAAAAATCAATTTAGTTCACAGATCTTATTAGATGGACGACCAAAGATTGATTTTCTTACTAGATTATGCATTGTGCACAGAATAATGTATTCTTTATCATTATTTTTATCCACTAAATAAATAACGTGCTGTTAATAATTAATGGAGTATATTATTTAAGTTGTTTTTTTACCAATCCATTTCATTAATATAGGGATATATAGAGATAGATGAGCGATAATATTTTGTGAACACCTTTCAGGTCTCTATTCACGTTTGTCGTTGTGTTTTATGTTTTAAACATTTATTTTGATTTTAATATCACATAAATTAATATTGGTATTATTTATATTTATATAGTACTCCCTCCGTCCCGGCTAAGATGACACATTGCTTAGCCGGCACGGGGTTTTAGGAGTTATTGGTTAAAGTGTTTAATTGGAGAGAGAGAAGGTGGGTGTAAGTATTAAAGTAGAGAGATAAAGAAAGATGGATATTTTAATAGGAGTGAGAAAAAGTGGTTGAGTGTATTAATTGGAGAGAGAAAATTACCAAAAAAGGAAATGTGTCATCTTAGTTGGGACAAACTAAAAAGGAAAACGTGTCATCTTAAGCGGGACGGAGGGAGTAGTATGTTTAAAATTTAAAGCTCAATTTATTTTTTTCCCTCAACTTCAAATAATAATAAAAAAAATTTCTATATCAGTTTATATAATTTAAATTATTTTATGAAATGAAATTAATAATATCAATAACAATTTAGACAAAATATTTAAATTGTTTACACAAAATGTATAAAAAAAGAATAAACTATGCTCGCAAATAGTGGTTATGTCAGTTGACTAGGGAGTAGGGGCCCGTTTTATTGGATAATTAATATTCATAATGCTGCAGGAATCTGAATCAAAAACGTGCAGCCATTTGATATCTTAGAATCCTTATCATTTTTTTCCATGTTGTCTCTGAGTGAAAGTATCACTAAAAGGTTTTTTATATTTTTTGTGCTAATTAACCTTTTCTTCTATCACAAAAGCCAAGTTCTATTTAGGTATACGTGTCTAATATCTTGCTAATTTAGCATACTTATCTATAGTTGCATCATTAAAAAAAACATTAAGGATATTTTTAATACAATTAAGGGCGCTAATCTGTATTTCTAAATATACCACCAATACTAAAATTAAAGGACGCAAATGAAAGCATCTTAAAACAAAAGATTAACTTAATTTGACAAAAATGGACAAATCACGTAAATTAAAGTTTTTGAGAAAATGAGAGAGGGATTCTCGATCGATGTAGTTTTTTAGTAAACCTTTTATTTCTTGTTTCTGACGATGCAAATCTCTGAATAAAACCCACTCCAATATATAAGATCCTTCAAATTACAAATTATAAAAATGAAGAAACTGAATCTCTTTTTTTTTTAAAAAAAAAAAAAAAAAAGAGGTACTAGCTAGTAAATAGACAATAGACAATGACGTCGAAGACTTCTATGGAAATAGTAAAATTCGTAACCACTAATAATATATCGGTCCAATCATGAAAAGCTTGAGGTAAGAATCTAGGATTAATAATAGTTGTATTTGAGAGAGACATATCAAAAAATATGTGAATCACCAATGAAAAGTTTTGGGCCCTTTTAGGGGGAAGTTGGAGATGAAATGTTCCAAAAGATAAGGAGATAGACTCTGATGTGTATGCACAAATTTTATGCAGACAAAAATATGCTCACCAGATTTGACATTAGCTTGGCATCATATCACTCCACGGGTTGGTTGTCTGTCACAAATTCTGGGCATATAATTATTTGTTGGCTAATTGCCGGTGAATTCCCATATTATATGATCTTTTCTATATACCTCATTTATTCCTAATCAATAGTCGTCTATACAACGAACAAATCTGTCTTACATTTTTAATAACATGATCCACCACTTTTTCTCACTCATATTTAGACATCTTCCTAATATCTATTTCTCTCTTACTTTACTAATTTTACATTAAAAATACGTGGCTGATACAAGCATATCTCTCGTATCTCAATTATTATTTTATAGTCGTATGTTTCTCGTATTTTCTTAGATATTACTCTCTTTGTCTCATTCAAGATGCTCACCTTTCCATCTTAGTTTGACCCGTCCCATTTAAAAATATAATTTAGATAAAAAAAATGACAAATCTAGCTTTCTCTTAATCCAATATAAAAAAAAATTAAACAAACAAGCAGCATACATAGAGCATTATCCATCATTTCTAATCACCAAAGATTAATGGTCGCATTCCAACGGAAAATGATAAGTTTATATATTAAACTCAAAGTGCCTCTGCCCATGAGAAAAATATGGACCACATCAAACATAGTAACATAGACCATATGTAGTGGACGTCACCTTCCAAACATAAACGGGTTTTGATAAAACTAAGCATAAAAAACAAAGCGAAACCCCTAAACTACAACATTAAGCGCTTTACTAAAACTTATAAGTGTCTTATGCTTTGTCAGTCGGCAGTACGTACTTATGAGTTGGAAAGCAAATATGAGTTAGGAAATTTATTAAGTCATCTCTAACATCGAGATATCGTCATATTTGCGTAATTTCCCTAATCAGTACTGCCCTTAGAAGAAGTTATAGGTTTGAATGATATAAATCACACTACAATAGACTTACTCCCGCATCTCAAAAATTTTGTCACACTTTGACTGTTTGACCGATCACAGATTGTAAGAAATATAATTGAAAAAGAGTTGAAAAACGTTAGTATAATGTGAGTCCTACTTTATATACTACCTCCGATTTTTAAAAATAGCTACTCTTTCCTTATTAGTCCGTTCCTTAAAAATAGCAACTTTCAAACTTTCCATTTTAGAAAATTTTTACACCCTTAATAAAGTGGACCCCATCATCCACTAACATTAATTTCATTATTTTTTTCTCTCCTCTCTCTTATTTTATCAATTTTTCTCTCCCTCTCTCTTACTTTACCTTCTCTCTCTCTTACTTTACCAATTTTTCTCCCCCTCTCTCTTACTTTACCAAATTGTGCATTAAAACTCGTGCCGTTTCAAATCTCCTTATTTTTAAAAAACGGAGGTAGTATTATTTTTATAATAAAATGTGAGTGCATTGAGTTAGTAGAATATAATGTCCATTACCAAAATTAGAAAAAAGTGAAATGTGAGAAATATTACTTCCAGTAACAACAATTTTGGACGCAAAAGAAAGCGGCCTAAATTTAGGACAAATTAACTTAATCTTTTGTTTTTTAGGACGCTTCCATGTGCGTCATCTAATTTTAATTGGGATACTAACAATAAGGACAATTTTTGAGGCGTTAGTGATGTATTTTGAAATACAAATAATCGTCCTTAATTGTATTAAAAAATGTCCTTAACGGTTTTTTTTAGTGGATTAATTTCTCCAATAAACACAATTCACTACTCCGTATTTTGGTATGTCCCACAAACTAGGGCATATATACTTATTTCTTTGTTATTTTTGTCAAAATTTTAAAACCGTGTCACGTTCTAATGTGCACTATTTTAGAGGGCGAATAAAGTTACTACTCCGTATTATATATTGCAATGCATGCCAATGATATGTTAGCGGAAAAGGAATCTCAACTTGAAATAAAAAGTACCTTTGTAATAATAATAGTAATTAAAAAAGGCTCAATCATCTAATAATAGACTTCCATTAATAATATTGAACAATTGACATGCATGCACGATAATACAACAATAGTTTAGCCACGAGGCAATGGAGATATATCTATATATCACATAAGTCTCAGCAACTTCAAATGTTGTTTAATTTTCATAATGTACTCTGAAGATAATTTGATAACATCACTGTAATTTGAGATTCTTGAGAAACCTGTACATACGTTAAGACATAATTAGTTTAATAAAAAATGATGTATTGTATGATTTGGATGGATTAAATAAAAGCAGATTTACATGCAATAATCATGATTAATTTTCCCTTTTTGGATGAATGGTAGACAAGTTTGTCTTATGCCTAGGTTTCGGCGCTTAGGGTCGGTTAATAATAATGTCGCATCACGTGGCTTTCCTTAATTGGCATGGTTAACACAAATAATACCAGTTTTCGATTATGAGAATGGCACCTAATTTAATTAATTATAGCTGCAAAGCATGTGCCAAGATCTAAATTAAACCAAGTTATATTATATAAACATATCCTTGCTCCCTAATAATACGGATTGATTATATCAAAGCAATATAGAATATTGCAACAATGTTTATGACCTCTCTTGCATTATTGTACTACTATTTCAGAATAATGTTTAATCTTTATGAAGTATTGAATAAATATAGTAATTCATGACCTCAACTTTATAAGTCTTCTTAATTTTGTTTTGAATTACTATAGTAACATTTTAAGGAAATTGAAAGTTGAGATTAATTATGATGTAAATTGAAAAGGAAAATGTAGGTACCTGTGGTCGTTGTAGTTAGGGATGGGGACTTGATCGTTTTCGATCTTGTTGATGTCCTTCTCAAGGGCTTCGTAGTGGCGCCTGACTTCATCTGCTGATTTTCCGGTGACGGCTTTGGCAATGTTGTGCCAGCGGTCGGGTGTGTCCTTGTAGTACTTGGCCAGAGCGTTCTCGAATTGCTCGTTCTGCTTCCGTGTCCACGAAGGCGAAGATGCCATCCTTGCAGTTTATGACAAAGAGATATGTGTTTGTGTGTGTGCGTGTGTGTGTGTTTTTGTTTGTGAAATATTTGGTTACACCACCACGTATTTATATACACAACAAAAGGTGATGACGATAAGCAAGTGGACTTATTATTATTAGTATTATTATTAGCTACCAAGTGTGTGTGTGCGGCAAAACATCTCTTTGGGTACGTACCAAATTAGGCATATGGCAAGACCCTAAAGATTGCTTGTGCTTTTGTTGGAATACTTGTATGTTTCACCATTTCTAGGTACTTAACTTTTTAGAATTAGTCTTACTTCTTTTGGGGAAGCCAAAAACGTTTTTAATCATGCAATGCCAAACGATTAGAATATTTTGGAGGGTAAACTATTATCAACTGCAAATTGCAATAACTCAACATCGATCATTGATGCTTCAATTATTGAAATTTTTGTAGTAAAATATATAGTCAAGGCCATGATTATTTAAATTACGCCTTTGTGTCTTTCTTTTGTGGCCCAAATATCTCACAAACACTACTAAATCAAACCTTCAATTATGAAGATATACACTCTTGGAGTTGGTAAATGTATGGCTCGGTTCTCTACTTTGAACATATCACAATTAATTTATTCATAATTTCTGATCCAAAATGATCTGCAATTAATTAATCATTTTATTGCCATGGTTGTAGCATATGCAATTTCCATGCTCCAAGGGTTAGTACTGAAAGTGGTGAAGCGATCATTATTTTGGATGAATTCTTGAAAAGTCATTTTCTTGTCTTTTATGAAATGGTGATTGAGCAAGTTGGGATTTCTAACCAAATTAATTTAAAGGTGGTGGTGTAGGATTAGATCCTCGAATCTCAGACCCCTACTTGCTACTTTGATGCGCCAAAATATCATCTCTCATTAGTCATTAACTAAAATATATTCTTCAAATTTCTCAGTAATATTATTCAAATTTTCGGTTGATTCTTCTTCACTAGTAGTATATGGTTGATATCTCAGCATGCAGCTTTACATTTCTACATATAAGAAGAGGTTTTGAGAATTCGAGTTCATAGAGTAGAATGAGGAAGACTGATTAATCTAAATAG
Source organism: Salvia hispanica (assembly GCF_029641045.1). NCBI lineage: Eukaryota > Viridiplantae > Streptophyta > Magnoliopsida > Lamiales > Lamiaceae > Salvia > Salvia hispanica. The sequence continues at coordinate 47,015,847 of NC_142692.1, read as the reverse complement.
TAGTAGGACTAGTAGTTTATTAATCTTCGCAATAATAAATTAATAAGCTACCAGTGTTTGTCCAATTCTCAATTATAGCCAAAATTGGACTTCAAAACTTTTTCTATTAAAGGTATTTCGATACATAAACGTATCTTAAAATGATAATTTGCGAATCTATCAGTTGCTAGTATCGAGAATGGGCCACTCACCTCTTCAAAGGCCTTATAAGGGGGATGGTTATCCACACTTCTATAGATTAGATTGGATCTTTACCAAGTCGACGTGGGACAGAATTTTAGAGAGTTTAACACCCTCCCCCCCTCACGTTAGGGCCGGAAATGACATCGGTCTTCCATCACGTGGATAGGCAATGCAAAAGAGTAGAGAACCATCATCGATGTGGGCCGGAAAGGACATCGGTCTTCCACTCATGAGGTAGATAAGAGATAAAGAGATAACCATAATCGACTTGGGCCCGCTCTGACACCATATTAGAAATGAGCCACTCACCTCTTATAAGGTCTTTTAAGGGGTGAGTGGCTCATTTCTGATATGGTATCAGAGCGGGCCCAAGTCGATGATGGAGTTTATTTTTTCTTTATCTCTTCTCTTGTCTACCCACGTGATGGAAGTTCGATGTGTCATTCCGGGCCACACGTGAGGGGGCGTGTTAAAATTCTAATATCTTGTCTCACATAGGCTTGGTGATGATCCTATCTCTTCTATATAAGTATGGATAACCCTCTTCTTATAAGGCCTTTTAAAAGGTTCTATATAAGTATGGATAACCCTCCCCTTATAAGGCCTTTTAAGAGATGAGTGTCTCATTTCTAATAATTAGTCCAAAATATGTTAATGGCAACAAAAAAATATATCCGTTGCTTCAACAGATTTGTTTTGTGCCACAAACTCTTATGTTTGTACTTCTCATAATACGGAGTACTACACTTTTTTAGTTTTTTAGAGACCACAAACATAAAACAATACAAGGTTTAGAAATCAGTATGTATACAGTGTGGTGAATTAGTAGTATAATTAAGTTTTTCCTTTAGATTTGCTCATAAAAATTATTTGGTCCTATATATTAAGTTTGTTATATTTTGGTCCAAAACAATATGTTTTTGTCCAAAATTAACATTTTCCATTAAACTGAACCGTTATATGTGATTTGATCAAATTATTAACTGAATTGTAAATTTAATTAACCAATTAAACTACCTAAACCAATATTAAAATTTATAAAATATTTTCTTACCTATATCAAAATATATTAATATTCATAAAATATTTTAATACATAAAATAAAAATATTAAAATTTATAAAATATTTTTTACTTATAATAAAAATAAAATTGAATTAAAATTTATAAAATAATCAAAAATTTAATAAGTAATATTAAAATTTATAAAATATTTTTTTACCTACAATAAAATAAAATAAAAATTTATAAAATATTCAATAATTATATTTTATTATAGGTAAAAAAAATATTTATAAATTTTAAATTAGGTTAATCTGATTAATTAGATTCATCATTAAGTCACTAATTTGGTCGAATCACCTTTGACAGTTAAGTTTAACGCAAGGGATTAACTTTGGACAAAAATATTATTATTTGGGACCAAAAGGTAACAAACTTAATGTAAATGACCTAAAAGTTTTTTAGAGTAAATATAAATGACTAAATTTGGACTTTAATCTTAACTTGTATTGAAGACTGATAAATTTATGAATAGCGCTGTGCAAAAAATATTTAATATCAATATTGGACAATGATGGTCAAATCTAGGACTGATAATTTTTGACACGATATTATAACATGATGAATTGACTTGACACGATTGTCAAATTAATATACTACAACGAATTTGACAACTTTCACCTAGAGTAAAAACGTCAACTATTAATTTCCTATATTTGATAACGGCTGGATAAGTCTTGTTTCATTTGTCCAATTGGGCAATAATTTCACCTACAGTAATTCCATTTTGTTAGAATATATTGATACCCTATCGTACAAAATCTTCTCTTCGTCAGCGTTGCTTTAAATCGAAATTATTCCACTTCTTAATTATTGAAAAAAATGGATCCACCAGTTAGATCCTCAAAATTGTGAATCTAAGTACCCTACTTAGATCATGATTTTGGGACTAAACATATAACAATGTGTATGCCAGTTTTGGGATTCTATTTCCAAGCTTCAATTTTAACCTAATCTCCACTTCTAAGTAATTTGTGACGAAATTGACGAGTTTTAACCTATCTCCACTTCTACTAATTAAAGGGATATTGGCACTTAACTTTAAAAAAGTTGGGTTTTTTCCACAAACTTTGAAGTTGACACCTAATATCATAGAACTTTATCATGAGTGTTATTTCTCACCAATGAAAATATTGCGGCTATACTAATGGATCGAAGAACAATTTTGAAGGGTGTGCTTCAAGAAAAATTATATTCAAAGATTGAAAAACTTGAAACTCTCGAAATTGTTGTCGAGAAATTACGGAAAAAAAAATTCGTAAAATAAAATTATTTGTCTTAGTTTTTGCATTGGTGGAAAATAACATACACATGGTAAAGTTCGTGGAAAAAACCAACTTTTTTAAAGTTCCATGATATTAGGTGTCAATATCTTATAATTAAATTATACTAAGAGAAAAAATAAGTTTGTTAGTTAAGACTCATGTAGCATTTGACTATATATATACTATACTACTTTATCGTCGAAAATTACAAAGATAGACAACTCAATTCTCTTGATACTAAATATGTAAAAGTTTTGCATAGATTTCTAGCTTTTTCTCTATAAAACTATTATAGAATCTGCATCATATTATAGTGGCTTTTTTTCTGTAAAACTATTACAGAATCTGCATCAGATCAAAATGGATATTAATAGTTGTGAAAGCCACTGTAGAGTGTAGAGTACTAATTAATTATATATGGATTGATTTTAGAATTTAGAAACAATTTTGGAAAAGAAAATTAAAATAGATTACGAAAAAAAAATCGACAAGAGTTTCAAGACTGTAATTTGATTTCATCTTAAAAATCTTTCGAAATATTGAAAAATTCAAATCAATTTACGAAGATTCTTCAAATTGATTTTAATAGACCTAGCATTGAAAATTTGAAGGAAGCAACTGGGCTGCTTTATGTTTTAATTAGCCCACTAATATAAAGGAGCAGTTAAAGTGTTAAATTCAAAGAACGGGCCATTTTCTTCTCTATTGGGTTGCGAATTTTAACCAAGTGCTTTTATACAAATAATCAGTACGTATATAATTAATTTTGAAATTAATTTTAAATATAAATTCCGTATTATATCAAATAATTTATTAATAAGTAGCTTACTAAATTATGATTATATTTAATTTATTTATTAATTAAATTCATGAATTTAATTTATACAGTATTAATTTATAGTAATTAATACTCGTATAATACTATTATCCATATTTAATCAGAGGATAGGAATTTGATTTTATCTATGAAAAATTAATTATTTTTTCAATGTGATAAGTATATAATTAGATTCATGTTTATTTATTTAACTATACTAGTTACAGACACCGCTTTTATTGCTTTGTAGGCGGCGCACAATATATGTGGTCCCTATTTTATATCCAGGTAGGTGGCGCTCAATAATTTTTTGGAAATTTAATATTGATTATCAAATTTAAAAATTATCATCATAATTTTATAAGTCTTGCTTTTGAATTAAACTTGTTGTCCATCATAATTGTTTAATGCACCTAGCTTCTTCAATCAAGAGTTCTACGTCAATGCATTTTCTATAATCCACAAGGCCTAGTTCATAAGTGTATGGACGTCAAAGTGACCAAAATATAGACGCTTATTGATTGGATTAATAAATTAGGAATTGCAAAAAAGTTATTGCAATTGCCTTGGTGATATTATTATACTAGTGATCATTCGAAGCAAGGGTTACAATAATTAGACTTGGATTTTGGCATACGTCCTTCTAAATGTAGTTTAGAGTTTAGACTTGTTGTTGGAGGTGGCTTCAATAATTAATTAATTGGGTAATCTCGCTGGATTTATTAGGATATTAGTAATTTTTTGGTATAGTGCAATAAATAGGAGGTTCATGGGTGGATTCGGGCTATTTAACTCAGAAAATAACCTTAACTTTTTTATGTAACATGTAAGAGAACTTTTGAAAATTGTACTACACATTATCCAATCTGTGTTAGAGATGTGTTAAGACAACTGTAACAAATGACAATGGAAGTCGTTTAGGTAATTTCGATCATTATAAAATGTTATTTTCGAAGTGGATGGATATTATATGTATATAACGGAAAGTGGGTATTTTAATTTCTCTTCCATCATGTTGTATTAATGTTTCCTACATAAAAAATTGAAGTCCACCGTCACTTATTCCATACGTTATTAGTTGTAAATTGATTCAGATTAGAAAAATGTCGTAGAGACGTAATGTCTCCAAGCCATAGTGTCATAATGAGGTTAAAATAGTCATTTTATATTTTTATTTAAATTTATATTTTATACATATACCATAATACTCTTATGCATATAAAATATTTATTTATATTTAAGAATTAATTATTTATAAAAATTGTAAGTATATTTATGGAAGGCTTGATTTAAGCAAATATTGGGATTGTGATTTCTCCCTCCTCCACATTCCGTCGCCCACCTTTTTTTTCATACTCTAACTTCATTATTTCTCTCTCATCTCTACCATTTCTCTTTACAAAATTGATGCTGCAGATTTCATTCTTTTCTTTTTTCCATCTTTACCATATTTTGCATCTTTTGAATTCGGATTTCAATGGAGACATGGAATAGTAGTCTGAACTCAGTGGCGGGCACAGTAAGGAGGAAGGAAGGGCTTAAGCTCCTCCCAAAAACTTTTTTTTTGTGTTTTTTCCTACTTCAATTTTTTGAAAAAAAATCGCAAACACTCTTTAGCCCTTCCCAAGTTGATATTATTGAAGAGTAAATCATCAGAATTATGGTAGAAGGGGCTGAACTTTGGAATCAAAAAATTGCAGAGGTGAAATTACAGAGATAAAAATGGCTGCTTGTTTGAAGGAAGAAGAAGACGCTCTTTTTAAACAAAATTAATAATATAATATTATTTTAATGTAAAGAATATCTTTATTTGTGATTGGATATATTTAAAGTAAAAGATTGTAATTTGATATGAGTTTGGCTTTTATATTTAGGTAAAAGATATTAATTTGATATGATTATCTTTCCTTTTATATTAATTGATATATATTCATTTATTTAATTCAAAATAAGGGTATATTAGTTCATATAATAATTTGGATTATGGCAAAGTGACATAATACTCTTATAGTAGCTTGGAGACATTAGAGCATCCGCAACGCTGCCTCGTTGCGGACTCGATCTCGTCTCGACGAGACGAGACGGCATCGAGACAGCGTTGCGGCTCCCGTCTCGTCTCGACGAGACGAGATGTCTCGACGCCCGACGCGTCCCGGCGAGGCAAGTCTCGAGGTCGCGAGACACGCGCCCGACACCACGTGGCGCGCGCGGGCTGGTGGCGTGACGCCCACTCGCCGACCCGCGAGTGGGCGTCGGATTTATGACGTCATAATTCAATTTTTTTTTTAAAAAAAAATCAGATTTTTCAAAAATAAAAAATAAAAAATAAATAAAAAACGGTAATATTACCGTTGAACGGTAATATTTTTAATTTTTTTTTTTTTTTATATTCTATATATACTCTTCTCCATTCTCCATTTTACACACAAACACACATTTATTCTCTCATCTCTCTTTCTTTCCTCTCCAATCACTTCTATAAAATCATTCCTTTATTTTTTTCTTCTCCCAAATTTAATCAATTATGTATCCATTTGAGCAAATGCGTCGAATAATGGAAGAATCGCTAGAAGCAGATCGACGTAGGGAGGAGGAAGCCGCCGCAAGGTTGGAACGTGATTACTTCAGTCCGAACCCGGTGTGGGGAGATATCTACTTCCGTCGCCGTTTCCGTATGTCACGCCCGCTATTTTTGCATATGGCGAACACATTGGCGGCACGGGAAGAGTTCTTCAGAGAAGGGTTCGACGCTGTTGGCCGTCCTAGCCACACGACGCTCCAGAAATGTACTGCGGCGATCCGTCAGCTTGCTACTGGACAAACGGCGGATGCGTTCGACGAATACCTGCACGTCGGAGAATCCACTGGGCGACTTTGTTTGTTGAACTTCTGCAAAGGCGTCCGGGCATCCTTCACCGCCGAATTTCTGAAGAAGCCAACCACCGCAGATTGTCAGTTTCTGCTCCGTCTTCACGAACAAGTGCATGGATTCTCCGGGATGCTCGGGAGTGTCGATTGCATGCATTGGCAATGGAAGAATTGCCCTGTGGCGTTGAAGGGGTCATACACGAGCGGCCACAAAGGCACCCACCCCACCGTTATACTCGAGGCCGTCGCCGACTACCGGCTATGGATTTGGCATGCGTATTTCGGGGTCCCCGGCTCGAACAACGACATCAACGTGCTCAACAACTCCGACCTCTTCGCTGAAGTTCTGAATGGTAAAGCGCCGGCCATCAACTTCGTCGCTAACAATCGCCAGTATAAAATGGGGTACTATCTTGCCGACAGCATCTATCCGAAGTGGCCAACCTTCGTGAAGACGTTCAACAGGCCTACGGACGAAAAAGCAGTCTCTTTTTGCGCAGAAGCAAGAGTCTGCTCGCAAGGATGTGGAGAGAGCGTTCGGGGTTCTCCAAGCTCGATGGAACATTATCAAAGCCCCGGCTCGACAGTGGTTTATAGAGAATATGGTCGACATCATGTATACGTGCATAATCTTGCACAACATGATTGTCGCCGACGAAGGACCTGAGGCGGGAAATTGGTTCGACCCTGAAACCCCGGGAAGCTCAACCGCAAATAGTCCGCCTCGAACGGGAGTGCATCCGTCTTTGCAAGAGCGGTTGTCTATTCGGGCAAGGACACGTGATTCTACCGCCCACGCCCAACTCCAGGAGGATCTAATGGAGCACATTTGGGCAAAATTTGGCAACCATTAGATGATCGTCACTAGAGAACTCCTTCTTCTGCTTCTTTGCCTCCATTTTTTTTTATTTGAGTTTAAGTGTGCAATTTGTAATTTCTAGTTTTTTAATTATGTCTTTTTTATTTTTTTATGTATTTTAAATTGTAATTTTATTTTATTTATAATGAAGTGTGTTTTTTATTAATGGAATTTGTTGGAATTAAAAATAAAAAATGAAATTGAATGAATAGTTAAGAGATGGATAAGAGATGGTTAAGAGATGGAGGGTTGCAGGTGCTGTCTCTTAGTTAAGAGATGAGCTGAAAAGTACAGTGGGGCCCATGAATAGTGAAGAGATGAGACGGTTAAGAGACGGATAAGAGATAGCGTTGCGGATGGCCTTATGTCTCTAAATCACTACCCTTCAAATTATACGTGTCTCCATCTTCTAAATATCTCATCTTCAATTAACTAGCAGTTGTAAATTATATATGATGAAATATAAACTTATAAAGCAACTCTAATTAATGTCAATCAACAACATTACCGAGTCAAAAGCGGGAAATGTACACATTATAAAAAGTTGCTATTTTATACTCCAAAACTTATCAATGTGCAGTGACGTCCACAACTAAGCATGCAGTTTTTCTACTACCTCCGTCCACTAAAATTTGTCTTTGATCCGGCACATATTTTAAAAAATGTAATAGATTATGAATTGAAAAAGTTAGTAGATTGTGGATCCTATTTTTATATATTAATTTTATAATAAAATATGAATATGAATGAATTAGTGGAATACGAGGTCCACTATCAAATATAATAAAAATGAAATAGAACAAATTTTGAGGGACGGACGAAAATGAAAAAATGAGATAAATTTTGATGGACCGATGCAGTAATAGATATACATACAAATAAAAATATCCAATCTAACAAAGTTCTGGTTTAGCAAATCTAGGGGCAACAACAAAATTCTAACATGTCCTTGCAGAAAAAACCGGCTGCCAAAGTCCAAAGTTTTATCTACTATGAATATATATACTATTGTTAGTCGCACTAAATGGAATTAAAATATTTATCTGTCACATGAAGATAAGATCAAACCAAAAATTGTGGCCCACCAACCATTTCACTCAACACCAAAAACCATGGCCCGCCAACCATTACGAAACCAATTCTATCTCTTAACTATATATAAAGCTTACAATGCATCACTCTTAATAAAGTTGTAATAAAACTAAGTTTACAAATTTCGTAGCTTTCATTCAATTATGGGTTCTCTTATGGCAGGTTGGGGCTCTATCAAAGACCCTAAAGCTGGTTAGCACAATTTTTGTCTTTATTAGTTAAATTGATGATTAATTATGCCTGCTTGATTTCTTTTTTTTTTTTTTTGTGCCCTGCATAATTTAAATCACTAATTCATTTTTCCCCTCCCTATACAGTTAATTTGACAAGGAATAAATCACTGACCAAGGATGAAATTGATGCCTTTTGGAAATCCAAGAAACTCAAAGAGGAGGAACACCTCAGAGATATCTCTCTCCTCTCACCTCGAACCCAGGTTAATTTTCTCCTTAAATAAATTATGTATTTATTTTTTCAAATATTATTAGATGATATATTTACACTATTTATTTTATTTTCTTTCTAGTATTTTATTTATACAATCTTGTGCCCGTATAAATTAAACACTCGTGCCGAAAAGAAAATGCTTTTGTACAAGTGGAGTATATTTTATTCTTTTAAAAATTTGCACCACCTTTTATACTAATATTTATTTATTGTGCATGGATATGTTTAATATATGTATGCGCAGAAAATTATATTTGAAGAAGCTGTTGAAAGATGTGCAAATGGTGAAGAAGCGGAAAAGAATCTCTCAGAGATGGAAAGCGAGACAAGTCTTGAGAAACTATTACAAAAGAATGGCTGGTATCTTTTAATTTTTATAATCAACTTTGTCTGAATTTTTTATGTCAATAAATTTGATGGAGTATTTATTTTACTCTAATTGTAGGTGGATAAGCAGTAACTGGGCATTTCTAAATGAACCTCCGGTTATTCGACAAGAAGGCACTGGCCATAAGTATGTGTCACAGTTCCATGTTGCTAATGTGGCCGGTTCGACCAGCCGGACCGGCATCAGTTCGAACTGACCGGTTTGATGTGCTTGTAATTAACTTGTAAATATTTAATGTGTAGAGAGGTGTGAAATTATATTTTGACGTACTTTATGTCAAAACTGAAGTAGATTTTGAGTCTTATATAGAAGTTTCCTTTCTTTGTTTGGGTTGAAATACACTATATGGATATGAATATAAATATATAATGTAGTAGTACTACTACTTTATTTCTGTTAATATCGCTATAGTATAGCAGAAGTCAAGTCGAAGAAAGACTTATAATAAGATAAATTATGCCTTGACAAATGGACTGTCTTTCATTCTGTAAGATAAATTCTACCTCAAATGTTATGTCAAGTTAAAGAATTTTTTTTCATACGACAAATTATGCCTTAATAAATGTTTTTGGATTAATATATTATTTTTAAAGATAAAATGACTTCCTTCTTATTCACACCACAAATAAATTGACTAATTTGACGGGATTACAAGAATAGAACAAGTAATTTTCATGAAGATTGTAAGTGGTGCATGATTACTTATAGACATGCTTTGAGAGATGCAACGCATTGAAATGTGTGCTTTTTCTCTATGGTTTGGTGGTTTGATGATCTTTATCCTACTGATGCTACTTCTTTTTTATGATTGATCTTTATGGTTCTTTTTTATTATTGTCCCAACTAATAATTGGTATTTGTTTCCTAGATGTTCACAATAAATTAGGTCATTTCTTTTTTTTATATAAAAAAATTAAAATATACAATTAGTCTTATTTTATTCTATCGCCTATTTTATGCTTTTCTTATCTTTTATTTATTTTATTTTTCTATTTTTCAACATACTTGATTTCAGTGCCCAAAATTTTTTAATTTAGTTGGGACCAAAGAAGTATATAATTTCAATTACAAACTAAATAATATACTACTATAAAGTTCATCAAACTAACAATTATTTGAAATCGTTGTACTATGGCTCAAAGGCCCAAACTCTAGGCCCAAGTTGCAGGTTAAAGAAAATTCAGAATCAACCCAACAATAGACCAATTAATAACTTAGTAAATCTACAAATTTGTCTCACATCAACTAAAACAATGGTAAATGTTATGCAAAAATCTCTTCGAAATTTGCAGGATTTACATCTTCAATTCAACTCAGGTCTCAACTAATCTTCTTGAAACCGATTGTTACATACGCTATAGATTCGTATTTATTGCCTCCCATTATAACGTTTAGGGTTCTCATAATAAGCTTGATATGAGGGTTTAATGTATCAATGTTCTATTATTGTACATGAACATATTAATGTAGATTACATTTCTGCATAAATTTATAGGTGCACTATTGTGTATAACTGGTTTTTAGAGTTTTATAAGAAGTATGGAATAGTACTGCATCCATCCCACTTTAGGAATCTCGATTTATATATCATTTTTAGATGTCCCACTTTAGGAGTCTCGGTTGAAATATTCTATAAAAGTTAATAGGTACCACATTCCACTAACCTTTTTTCACTCACATTCTATTATAAAACTAATATAAAAGTAGGACTCACATTCCATTATCTTTTTTCACCAATTTTCTTATATATTTCTTAAAACTCATGTCAAACTCAAATGAGCCTCCTAGGACGGAGGGAGTAGTACTCTTAAATAAACTAGTGTCACTCACGCCCGTGCGATGCACAACCGAACTGTTTTCATTATTCGCACCGCACTAAATCGAAATTGTAAATTCACGTTTATGAAATCAAAACAACAACATTATGGCAAATTCTAAAATCACAAATGTATTCAATAACAATTTAGTATACCAATATAAACTCATATAATCAAATAAATTTTAAATATAAAAATTGCACATCTCAATTATAACACTTTCTAATCTCTACTATAAAAAGATAAACTACAAATAAATGTCGAAAAAAATCTATAAATATACATTAAAATATACTACCAAAAAGATAAAAAGAATCATCGACAACAAAAATATCAAATGTCATATATTTATAGTCCAAAAGAAATTATATGTCACGACCGCGTCTTGCTAAGGATAGCATCGCTCGGTATATCGTGACTAGGGGATGGAATTAAGAAGAGGGAATAGAAAGTGGACGAAAGAATTAACAATAAGACACACAAGTACTTTTTCATAAGATAAGAGAGGTTCGCAAGACAACGAAGGATCATAAAATCAAGAATGTTTATCAAAGGTCACTCGATACTAGACATTGTTCTTACGACCCATACATTGCAAAATACTACTATCATGTACAGCGGAAGGAGTTGTAACCACATGGTCATATGTATGAAGACACATGCCACGAAAATCCTACAAAAGAGATGAGACGACCACCAACTCCACTCAGCCACCATTTCATCACTTGCTCAACCTGCACATTTAGAAATACATGCAGGGCTGAGTACGGGGTACTCAGTGAACACATTGCCGAAAGATACACATATATTAGAAAAAGTTATTATCATGCCATCACAGTAACACACGGGGGTTTTTCTTAAAAGGCCCGAGCTTACTAAGTTCATTTTTATAAAGTTCGCTTGATCAAGCTAAGTTCATTCCAGCAATCCGCCATATCTGATGGTTCATTGTGTGTCGGGAAGGTGGCCACCTTCCATGATCACATTGACCGGCCAACCCTTACGATGACTCACAGTCCATTCCTTTGTGTACACTAACTCGAATAGGATCTTGGTCCTATTGGAGCCGAATTCGTTTCATTCATTCATTTGGCATCGCCAAACAGATAGGCATCATAAAACAAACAATTTATGGCACGATAACATTTCAAAAAAAGTAAGTGCGATTTTATCAAACAAAGTAAAGCCCACCTCAAAGCTTCCAAATAAAATGCTACAAAAGCTTGGCCTTGGAAATCAAACTCCGAGAATACACCCTTCTTGAAAGAGTATAATGATTACAAATTAGTCTTAAAACATACATAAGGTGCATGACATGAAATGATCCTACATGGAGTATGCATCCTATGTTCGAGGCTCGATTAAGATAACTTTACTCCTTTAATCTTATGGATCTCTAAATTTTATAAAGACTTTAAAAGAAATTGGTAATTTATTTGGGAGATAGATTATTGAGCTCGTACATTCCTATCTTCGAGAAATTAATTAAGTAAAGAGGGTAAGATATTAATTAATCATAAGATTAATTATTTAAAAGCTTCAAACAAATCAAGTAATATCAACCCTAAATTAAGAGATAAGGTTCATTTTCGCACTTATGACCCAAAATCCCCTTTCCTCTAAATTTTTGGCCCATATTAGAATAAATAAGACACTATTCTACAAAATTTAATTGGCCCAAAGGGGAGGCCCAAATCCTAAATAATTAGTAAACCCTACCACTTCAATCAAAAAGAAAGGGAAGGGGGGGCCTCCTTTCTCCCACATCTAACTCTCTCTCTCTGACTAAATCTCCCCCTCTCTCTCTCCGCCGAAGTTCGGCCACGGCGTCACCGGCGAGGATGCCGGCAGCTGGGGCGTCTCCCTCCCTCTTCGTCCTCTCTCTCCCGGTCTCTCTCAGTTTCTCGACCGACGGAGCTCGGCTGCCTCCGGAGAGGAGCCTCCGTTGCCGGCGTCCGCCCGTCACTCGATCTCTGCCGCCTCGTCCATTTTCAATTACGTTTCTTTATCACAAACCACTCCATACCTTAACACACACACAAACTCATCTCCTCCTTCATTCATGGTCAAAAACTAGTGTCGGGGTGCGGTCGGCTCGCCGGTGTGCGCGAGACCAGCCGCCGTTGACTTGCGGGCGTTGGGCAGTGGCGGAAGTGGCGAAGAAGAAAGCTGAGGGGCAGCAGCGGTGGCTGCCACCGTGTGACAGCAGCGGCGTCGGCGTGTACGGCTGCCAAACGGAGCAGCTGTGTGCGTGTGGCTGTCGAGAGTGCAGCAAGGTGTGCGTGGCTGCCTTGTGACTGCAGCAGCGGCTGCCCGGCAGAGGCAGCAGCGGCATCGTCCGGCAGGGGCATCGGCTTTATTAATTCTAAGCTATACTCTCATCTTGAGGTTTCAAACTTAACACCTTCTTGTCTATAATGTCTTATGCCTTGTTAACTTTAGAAGAGAAGCATGTAATGGCTTTAATTCATTAGATTAATTGTCATGAAAGGGGTATTGCAATAGTATTGACTAAGAGTCCTACGTTCAAAGTCTAAATTGAGCGTGAAATTGTGAGAAAAGTCAGTCTATTGATGTTGATAAAGATGAGAATCATTGGAAGAATTTTACTAACATGGTGTGATGGAAAAAGAATAGTAAATGTGATGCAAAGCTTAGGAAATCAAAATGGTTTAGAGGTGGATACCTTGAGGAAAATATGGAAGCATGGTAGTGTGTAGAAACTTGACTTCCTTCTTCAAGCACTTACTTGCATCCTCACCATGAGATAAATTTTTGTTTAGGGATTTTGTGGAAAAAAAGAATTAAGGGTAGAGATGGTGTGGTATTTATAGTGGAAAAGGATACATGGAAAAACATGGTCAATTCCCTAACCCATGGAAGCAAACTATTACACAAGAGATAATGACTTTTGCTAAAAGGGGTAAGTTGGCAAATCAATCACTCTTAATACCATAAATGGCAAGAATATTACATCTTGTCGCTTAAAAAGACGTGAGTCGTCGTTTGATAAGCGTGCTTGATGTGATATGATTTCTTCGATCGTCTCGTCTTGATTTAACATGCTTCTTATCCTTTCGTGTAAGTATCGGGGTTCAAGGCGTGACTATTAAGCAAGATCCGGAGGGCATGAAGAGTATTTTTATTTTTATTTTTACTCTAATGTTGAACGCGATGTAGAACGTGTACAAACTTTTATTTGAAGCTCGGTCTTCATGGACTTTAAGAATCTTAAATATTGTAATAACACAATTTTCATTTACTTATTCAAAAATTACTTCGCAACGATTAATCATAACAAGGAGTAAAAGAAATTATGCGCAAAACTTATATATATATATAGGTCGATTTTCTAAAAGTCTTAGGGTAATTAAAAGGCGGGATGTTACATTCCTACCCCCTTACAAAAATTTCGTCCTGAAATTTGTAAGGGTTTATTCAAACAATTCCGGGTATTTTTCTTTCATCTCGTCTTCTTGCTCCCATGTGACTTCTTCGTATCCATAATGCTTCCACAAGACCTTCATCGAAGTGATAGATTTTGTCCTTAGCTGTTGCACCTTCGCGGTCTAAGATTGCTTCGGGTTCTCCGCGTAACTCAAGTTCGGATTTAACATCATCTCTTCATGGTGGATCACATGTTTCGGGTCGTACACATATTTCCGTAGCTGCGAAACATGGAAGACGTTGTGCATATTTCTGAAACTTGGTGGCAGCGCCAAACGATATGTAACAGGTCCAATTTCCTCCAGGATTTCGTTGGGCCAATGAAACGAGGCCTAAGCTTTCCCTTTATCCCAAAACGTATTACCCCTTTAAAAGGAGACACCTCCAAGAAGACCTTGTCTCCTAACTTGAACTGCAGGTCAGTCCGTCGAGCATCTGCATACGACTTTTGTCTGTCTTGTGCTTTCTTGATTCTTCCTTTAATCTGTCGCACAATTTCGACCATCTCATCGATCACTTCAGGGCCCAGTATCTTTCTTTCACCAACCTCATCCCAGTATAGCGGTGATATGCACTTCCTCCCGTATAGCGCCTCGTAGGGTGTCATATCAATGGTCGTCTGATAGCTGTTGATGTAGGCGAATTCTATCAAGGGTAGAATTGTCTCACAACTTCTTCCTTTGTCAAGTATCACGTCTCGGAGCACATCTTCCAGCGTTTGGAACGTCCTTTCCAATTGCCCATCAGACCGTGGGTAGAATACGGTACTGAAATTTAACTTCGTACCAAATTCTGCTTGCAGGCTCCTCCAGAATTTTGAAGTAAATTTCACATCTCGATCTGACGTGCTTGAGGTTGGGATACCATTTAGGTGCACAATTTCTCGAACAAAAGTTGAGACAACTTTTCAGACCCGTAAGTGATTAGAATTTGCAGGAAGTGGACACTCTTAATGAGGCGATCCACGATCACCCAAGTGGCAGTGTTTTCCCCGTTTGGTCTTTGGCAAGCTCGTCACGAAATCCATGGTTGTGTTCCATTCAGGAATTTCTAAGGGTTGCAATTTCCCGTACGGTCGCCGATGTAGAGCTTTGACTTGTTGGCAAGCCAAATATTTTTCCACTAATGAAGCTATATTTCTTTTTATGCCACCCCACCAAAACTTCTGCTTCAAGTCTTGATACATCTTGGTGCTTCCAAGGTGTGCGGTGTGATAGAACCGGCAGCGGAAGCGGTGTTGAACTTGATTATCATAATTTTACAATTATTAATCACACCAATAAATCACATAATAATCAGATCTATTTAGCATATTATTTAGACAAAATCTATTCGCGTAATTATCACATGTATCATGCTCATAACTTGAATTAATCATGCTTTAAGAATATTGAAACCTAAAACATGCTTTTCTACGGAGCAGAAAAATACCTAATTAATTCTCCAAAGAATTGAAGATGGCTAGCTCCTTCTCCACGTGATGCTTTGAATACTAGACCACAAATCTTCTCTCTGGTTCCCGAACTGTACTCCAATATCAGTGTGGGCTGATCTTACTAGAATACTAGGATTTAAATAAAGAAGACAGAAGAAATCCTTTTGGGAATAGGGGTGGAATTCGAAAATTCTTACAGCTGGGGAGGCTGAAATTTTCGAAAATTACAAATAATGAAATTGTGTTCTTTCTGTCTCCTTTATTCTCCTATTTATATTAAGTTACTTTTGGGCCCAGACAGGGATCTATGGAAGGTTTTGGATATGGGCTCATCCAATTCACTTTTTACTAATTAAATTGAACCCACAATTTAATATAAGTTATAATTGGAATATTACGAGCAGCCACACTGCAGAAGTAATATTGAACTCTCCCCATCCAAATCCGAAATTACAAGTAATCCGGGTTTCCGTTTATCTTTCATTTCTCGCGCTTAAGATTAAAATGTCCATTAATTAATTAATGTCTGCTATTGACTTAATTAATTAACTTCTTGTTAATTCCAAGAGTGGACTTAGCATGAAACGCTTATTTATTATTCATAGAGTAATCAAACTCCAACTAGCTAGGTTCTGAATAATAAAACCTTGTTTCGCGCTCCTCTTGAGGACATTATCAAACGAGACTCAGCTCGCGCACGATTCAATATAATAGCAATCCTAGCATCGCTAGATATTGATCACCACTACCCAATATATCAGGATAATTGGGTTACGAAAAAACCCGCACCATTTGATAAGTCAAAATAATGCATAATCAATAGCGTATGCTCAATGCTAACCTACATTGATTAAGAAACAAATATTTATCAAGACCTCACCTTTCAGTAGATAGCCTAAGGACAAGTCTTGCTGTTAGATCCGTTCAGTGCTATACCACACCAATGTCATCTTATTTCAGTAAGGCTTAGAAATATGCGGACTGACATTGCAACCTTTCTCGATGGATAGTCAAATTCCATCTAGGTTGTGAAATTCATCTTTTTCTTTGTTTAGAACTGACCGTGTTACCTTAAAGTGGACGACGCCCACAACCGGTCTACTAAAACAAAGACTTAGACTTTGTTAAGTTAACTTATACATTTAAACATGCATTAACATCCATTAAATGTAAAACATAACAACATTATGACAAAAATAATCTGTTTTATTCATTGGAAAATAAAATAAGAGTTTTACAGTATTCAATCACTCGAAACGTGATTTCTAGTATACAAACTCTAACAATCTCCCACTTATACTCAAAACACTTTCGAGTATACAAAATGTGCTAACGTCAAATTCTCCCACTTATACTGAAAGCGGATTGAGGTCTTGAATTAGTCGAACTCCCATTCCTTCAACATGGCTTTCAAATGGCTTCACCGCTAATGCCTTCGTGAAAGGATCTGCCAGGTTGTTTTCTGACTCAATCTTGACCACTTTTATGTCTCCTCTCTGCACTATATCTCGAATGATATGATACTTCCTCTCTATGTGCTTGCTCGCCTTATGAGCCCGTGGTTCCTTCGAATTTGCCACAGCACCAGAATTATCACAATAAATGGTGATGCTCTTGGGCATATTCGCAACCACACCTAAGTCCAGAAGGAAGTTCTGAAGCCACACAGCCTCTTTTGCAGCCTCCGAAGCGGCCACATACTCGGCTTCCATGGTAGAGTCTGCAATGCATTTCTGCTTTACACTCTTCCAAATTACAGCTCCACCTCCTAAGGTAAACACATATCCGGAAGTTGATTTTCTCGAATCTACATCAGCTTGACAATCTGAATCTGTATATCCTAAAGGACAGAGCTCGGCTGCATTGTAAACTAGAACATAGTCCTTAGTCCGATTAAGGTACTTGAGTATGTTCTTTACGGCAGTCCAATGTCCTTGGCCGGGATTTGATTGATATCTTGCTACTATGCCAACAGCAAAGCAAATATCAGGTCTAGCACAAAGCATAGCATACATGAGACTACCAACTGCCGAGGCATATGGTATTCTTCTCATCTCTGCTATCTCAGATGTTGTCTTAGGACACATCTCTTGAGATAAATGGATGTCATGTCTAAAAGGTAAGAAACCTTTCTTGGCATCTTGCATGCTAAAGCGTCTAAGTACTGTATCGATGTAAGATTCTTGGGATAAGCACAACATTCTCTTAGCTCGGTTCCTAAGAACCTTGATACCGAGAATGTGTCTCGCATCACCCATATCTTTCATCTCGAACTGGATGGACAACCAAGTTCTTACTGATGACAACATCTTTTTATTGTTTCCAATTAGAAGAATGTCATCTACATATAAAACTAAGAACACAACATTTCATTTTTCAACCTTCTTATACACACAGCTTTCATTAGGGCATTTTTCGAATCCAAACTTTTGAACTGTTTGATCGAAACACTGGTTCCATGATCTAGATGCTTGCTTGAGACCATAAATGGCCTTCTTAAGCTTCCAAACCATGTGTTCCTTGCCCTTTACCACATAGCCTTCGAGTTGTTCCATGTAGATGGTCTCCTCAAGACTCCCGTTTAAAAACGCAGTCTTAACGTCCATCTGCCATACTTCCCAATCCATGTAGGCTGCTATAGACAAAAGTATACGGATCGATTTGAGCATGGCCACTGGGGAGAAGGTCTCATCGTAATCGATGTCTTCTTTTTGGGTATACCCCTTAGCCACTAGTCTTGCCTTGAAGACTTTAACTCGTCCATTGGGTCCACGTTTACGTTTGTATATCCACTTGCTCCCAATGGCAGTACAGCCTTCGGGTAGGATAGACAAATCATAGACGTCTTTGTCTACCATTGATTGTAGTTCTAAATCTATTGCTTTCACCCATTCGCAATGATCGACATCTGCCTGCGCCTCTGCAAAATTCCAGGGATCAAGTACATTGTTGTCCGAGGAGTGATCCATGCACTCACCCAAGGATTATGTCGATATCCGACATGGGCATAATACTCAATTTGTTGACTAATAACTGATGTCCTCTAAAAGAAACCTCTAGGTTTGAGCAGAAGCTTTTAATTTTTAATTAGTCCTCCGATAGGTGAAGATACCCTAATTCTATGTTCAACTTGTTTCGTGGGGATGTCTAAGGTATCTATGCAAGGTGTTGATATGAAAGAGTGCGACGCACCGGTATCAAATAAGAGAATGATAGATACACCGAGGAGCATAGCCATACCTGCCAGATTTCCTTGGCCCCCTTTTGGCTTCTTCTGTTTTAGAGTATAGGCACGGGGCGGTGATGAGAGACTCGGTCGTCGAGGATGCTGCTGTGGTGGAGGAGGTGACTACAGTGGTTGCCAAGGTTGCATCTGTATTGCTCGCAACTGTGTGCGTTGTGCTGACTGGTTTGATCTTGCCCCTACTCTAGAAGTCTTGTTTGGACAGTTGCTAGCAAAGTGACCACTCCTTCCACAAACGAAGCAAATGTCTGTCCCTGCTCTGCAGATCCCCGTGTGTACCTTGTTGCATCGAAGGCACGATCTCAGATTCGACTGGTAGCCCCCCGTTGGATTTGGGGCATTTTGTCTTTCAATGTCATGGTGGTGAGGTTGTGGTTGCCATGGCCGTTTCTGTTGTTGAGGACCTCGGGTACCTTCCCATTTGCGTTTTTCTTTGGACCCTTGGGAATGGTTCTGAGGGGGTACTGGGGCTGTCCAAACCTCGCGGCGTATCTTGGCCCTGATGTCAGCGAGGCGGGCTTGCATGTCGGCGTAAAAGTCTTCGGTAGGTGGGTTGATGGGGAGTGGGTCTGGCACTGCTAGAAACTGCCTGCGTTCAATAGGGCCCCTCACTTGCGGGGATGCCTCGTCTTTTGCACGATACTCTATTCAATCCTCATCATCGTCTGGGGCAGCGGCCATGGGGTCCCTGCCCCGCCATGTGGGGTCATGCTCTGGGCGGGGGAACTGGTGCACTCCCTGGGGTCTATCGTAGCCCGGCGGTAGGTCCTTCTCCTGTCTGTGTGAGGATCCAGCCTCATGATCATGATGGTCCTGAGGCGCAACATCGAGGGGAATCGATCCAATCCATTGGCGTGGAGGGGGCGGCAGGTCGCCAAAACAGAATGTCAGCGTGTCCTGATAGTTCACATACTGTATGAAAATGGAAGTAATGAAGCCTCGGAAGTCTCCCTCCAACTCTGAGTTACTGAACACACGGTAAATGTAGCTGCTCGACAACCATGTGGCCCATGGCATCCAATCCGGAGGTAGTAGGGAAATCAGGTGTTGTATGGCATCCAATCCTGAAATGCCGTACTCATGTGCCACCTCCCACAACTCAAAGAACTCGTAGAGAATCCGTATCACAATGTCCGTTAGGCGAGGCCGATAGGACCGGTAAGAAAGGATGGCGTTGTCCGCCACCATCTGCAGGGTGGTCTGATCGTGTGAGGTGGTTTTACCGTTCATCTACACAAGGAGTTCCGTCGTAACCATCAGCAAGATAGAGAAAAAGGGGTAAGAATTTGCAACAATACTTCTTTGGTGAAAAGTAAAGGGTGTACTTGGCCAAAGCTACATGCCTCATGTAGGAAACTCAGGGATTTACCAGTCTTAATTTGGATAAAGTAAATTGATATTAAAAATGAATTGAAATTTTGGAATAATTTCAAGGTCATCAAGAAGGATAAAACGGCCGTCACTAGTCTGATCAAACGATC
Source organism: Salvia hispanica (assembly GCF_029641045.1). NCBI lineage: Eukaryota > Viridiplantae > Streptophyta > Magnoliopsida > Lamiales > Lamiaceae > Salvia > Salvia hispanica. The sequence continues at coordinate 46,995,443 of NC_142692.1, read as the reverse complement.
ATGGGTTTTAGTAACAACCTCTTACATATAGCTTGCAACAACTGATATTCAAAAAAAAAAGAGCAAAACTAGGTTCAATTGGGCTCATCACACCCACTCAACAGAGACACATACTTTCACAAGGTCTAACCTATATCCATAGAGCTTAATAGAAAATTCTTCTGGGATATTGGTAGATGGAATAAGTTATGAAAGTAGGATATGAATGAACCGAATCTAAATTCTCTTAGTTGACTGTCAATTCAGTTGACCAAACAGGTTTGAAAGAGTTGAGAGAACATTGGATGATGTATCTATCTGAGTAAGTCCCAACATACCCAATAAATGGAGGAATTTAAAAAAAAAATTGTTGAGAATTTGAATTGACTATTGATTCATCACATCATAATAATACAAAAAGAATTTGATGGCCTTCCAAGTCTTTCATAGGTAATACAAGCAACTCTTTTTATTTCCTTTTTTTATTTTTATTTTTTTTAGGGATAAAGTAAAATTCAAAATTTGAACTTTGAGTTGCAGAAGAATTTCAACATGAAACAATATGTGCAAGAGTCTTGTGGAAAAGGTAAATCCTAAATTTTGTAAGAAATGAATTTACAAATCATATATTGAGAAATAGTACGGTCAATGAGGTATTTAAGGACAATATGCTATTCTTGAAAGTTCAATGCTTTAGAGGCAAATATTATTTCAGAGATGAGATTTGTTGGTAGAACTCATGAAAGTCAGTACTCTTACAAGGGATGAGTCAAAGAATATTGACGTCAATTAATGACGCTTGAAAAGATGAGGGCAAGACTTTAAAAGAAATTGGTAATTTATTTGGGAGATAGATTATTGAGCTCGTACATTCCTATCTTCGAGAAATTAATTAAGTAAAGAGGGTAAGATATTAATTAATCATAAGATTAATTATTTAAAAGCTTCAAACAAATCAAGTAATATCAACCCTAAATTAAGAGATAAGGTTCATTTTCGCACTTATGACCCAAAATCCCCTTTCCTCTAAATTTTTGGCCCATATTAGAATAAATAAGCCACTATTCTACAAAATTTAATTGGCCCAAAGGGGAGGCCCAAATCCTAAATAATTAGTAAACCCTACCACTTCAATCAAAAAGAAAGGGAAGGGGGGGCCTCCTTTCTCCCACATCTAACTCTCTCTCTCTGACTAAATCTCCCCCTCTCTCTCTCCGCCGAAGTTCGGCCACGGCGTCACCGGCGAGGATGCCGGCAGCTGGGGCGTCTCCCTCCCTCTTCGTCCTCTCTCTCCCGGTCTCTCCTTCTCTCTCGGTCTCTCTCAGTTTCTCGACCGACGGAGCTCGGCTGCCTCCGGAGAGGAGCCTCCGTTGCCGGCGTCCGCCCGTCACTCGATCTCTGCCGCCTCGTCCATTTTCAATTACGTTTCTTTATCACAAACCACTCCATACCTTAACACACACACAAACTCATCTCCTCCTTCATTCATGGTCAAAAACTAGTGTCGGGGTGCGGTCGGCTCGCCGGTGTGCGCGAGACCAGCCGCCGTTGACTTGCGGGCGTTGGGCAGTGGCGGAAGTGGCGAAGAAGAAAGCTGAGGGGCAGCAGCGGTGGCTGCCACCGTGTGACAGCAGCGGCGTCGGCGTGTACGGCTGCCAAACGGAGCAGCTGTGTGCGTGTGGCTGTCGAGAGTGCAGCAAGGTGTGCGTGGCTGCCTTGTGACTGCAGCAGCGGCTGCCCGGTAGAGGCAGCAGCGGCATCGTCCGGCAGGGGCATCGGCTTTATTAATTCTAAGCTATACTCTCATCTTGAGGTTTCAAACTTAACACCTTCTTGTCTATAATGTCTTATGCCTTGTTAACTTTAGAAGAGAAGCATGTAATGGCTTTAATTCATTAGATTAATTGTCATGAAAGGGGTATTGCAATAGTATTGACTAAGAGTCCTACGTTCAAAGTCTAAATTGAGCGTGAAATTGTGAGAAAAGTCAGTCTATTGATGTTGATAAAGATGAGAATCATTGGAAGAATTTTACTAACATGGTGTGATGGAAAAAGAATAGTAAATGTGATGCAAAGCTTAGGAAATCAAAATGGTTTAGAGGTGGATACCTTGAGGAAAATATGGAAGCATGGTAGTGTGTAGAAACTTGACTTCCTTCTTCAAGCACTTACTTGCATCCTCACCATGAGATAAATTTTTGTTTAGGGATTTTGTGGAAAAAAAGAATTAAGGGTAGAGATGGTGTGGTATTTATAGTGGAAAAGGATACATGGAAAAACATGGTCAATTCCCTAACCCATGGAAGCAAACTATTACATAAGAGATAATGACTTTTGCTAAAAGGGGTAAGTTGGCAAATCAATCACTCTTAATACCATAAATGGCAAGAATATTACATCTTGTCGCTTAAAAAGACGTGAGTCGTCGTTTGATAAGCGTGCTTGATGTGATATGATTTCGTCGATCGTCTCGTCTTGATTTAACATGCTTCTTATCCTTTCGTGTAAGTATCGGGGTTCAAGGCGTGACTATTAAGCAAGATCCGGAGGGCATGAAGAGTATTTTTATTTTTATTTTTACTCTAATGTTGAACGCGATGTAGAACGTGTACAAACTTTTATTTGAAGCTCGGTCTTCATGGACTTTAAGAATCTTAAATATTGTAATAACACAATTTTCATTTACTTATTCAAAAATTACTTCGCAACGATTAATCATAACAAGGAGTAAAAGAAATTATGCGCAAAACTTATATATATATAGAGAGAGAGAGTCCCATTATCCACAAACCCACTATTAAAGACCGAACCACCGAACCATACCAAATTAGGGCTTTTAGATCTTGTTTTTTATGGATGAGATTCAAAAATTTATAAATTATTTTCTCCTTCATCACCGGTCTATTTTAATTCATCCGAAGGTAAATAAGTCATACTAACACGTTACGAAGATTTAACTTCATTCCAGAATATATTACTTCATTCCATTAGGTTTTTACTTCATTCTAATAGGATTATTACTTCATTATAGTACGTAAATGCAGTTTCGTCGTCACGTGCCGTTCTTTCTCTCTACAATATCTATCACCACCGCTACGGCGCTGATATGGTGTAATAAACACATGGAATAATATAATAAATTATTTGAATGAAGTATGTAGAGAAGCATTTGAAGTCCCACTGGAATGAAGTAAAAACCTTATCCAATGAAGTAATAACGTTTATGAATGAAGTAATAAACTCACTTGAATAAATTGCATTTTTTAATGTGAATAAAGTAAAAACTCATGTCAATGAATTCGAATGAAGCATATGTTGAATAATTTCAAAACCTACTTGAAGCAAGTAAAAACATGTTGTAGTTTCAATGTATTACGTACATAATAAAGTAATAAACCTATACAATGAAGTAAAATTGGCTTGTAATGAAGAGCGAAAAAAATTTACACAACAGCATATCTCATCAAAAAACTAGATCTAATGGCCCAGATTTGGTCTCTAATTTGGTCTTTAAGAAGGGTTCGACATTAATATATATATATATATATATATATAGGTCGGTTTTCTAAAAGTCTTAGGGTAATTAAAAGGGGGGATGTTACATTATAAAACTCTTCTAAAACCTTTTACCTTCTCAACTTAGTGAGTGGCTGATTAAGTATAAAAGTTGTCATGAATGTCATTAATATTACCATGTGTTATTTTCTTAGTAGACAGTTAATCAAGAAATGAAGAGTCTTATTAATATTTTGTTACATGTATGTTATTACTTCCAAAATTCGCAGTGTATAGATAAAAAAAACTGACAAAGTAAAAGAAACATTGTTTGATGAGCTGAGGTTGTAATTAGAAAATAATTGGTCAACTTGAAAATAGATTAAAATTTTGAGTATATAATATTCCGACATGAAATCAATTGACTATATGCCAATCATTGAATGATAGCTAATCAAATTTGATCCTTACATTTTCTGGGTTAATTCGTGCATCTATTGTAGAGGGGCCCTTGATGTCTTCAATTTTTTGCACCAAATGTTATTGGGGACAGCTTCAGAATCATTTCAAATATATAGTGTATACTCATTATTTTAAACTAGATTAGCCTCAGCGATGGCACTGACATTTTTATGAATTGAATGAATATGTATAGTTATGTATTATTAATAATGCTAAATAGAGACTAATTTTTATTAGAAAATAAAAATAAAAACTATGACCATTTCTTATTTTAACATCACATATTGCTTAATATTCATTTGTTATTGACATCATATTAAAAGTTTGTGTAGATATTTATGCAATATGAGATTCACCCTATATAAAAATAGTACAGTATCTTATATGAATTATTCACTATAGTTAAAACATCACCAGCAATAAAAGTGAAGTTACTCAATCATACAATTTAGATTAAATGTTCAATCAACTTTAAAGTGGACGTTAACACAATCTAATATCTATATCTGCTTTTTATGCCTTCACGCTTTAGATCTCCTTAATTCTTTCAAGTAATAATAATTGCTTTACTTTAGATTCTTTACTTTAATCATAACTACTATCTAACTTTTATTTTCATCATCTTTTCGTCATTATATTAATAAAATATACTCATATCTTTCTGTTCCATTATAAATGAAATGTTTTCTTTTTTGGATCGTCCTATTAAAAATGAAACGTTTCCTAAAATAGAAACATCTCAATCCCTACTTTTTCATCTCTCTTACTTTACTCTTTCTTCATTAATTCACAAAACAACACCACATAAAAACTCATGCTGATTCTCAAATGTTGCATAATTAATGGGACGGAGGGAGTATGATTTTATGATTTCTATGGATTTCGATGCACTCATGTTTGTTGAGGATATTTATGGAGGATCACTTGTTGTAATATTGTATGCGTGTTAGAATTGAGATTCGTTAGGTACTAATTTAATTTTATTTTATATTTTGATGAAATGATCAAGATACGTCAATTTCCTTCACCAAAAAAAAAAAAATAGATTCATCAATAAATAAAGTAGACAAGTCAAGATGTATTTGTGTCAATATAAATTTTTTATATGCTATTTGTGTACCCTAAATATAACAAAAAATTGGAACCGTCGCTATCTCCACATAACATCCACCGTTATGAAAATTTAGATCTTTATTTAATTTATTTAAAAATAAACAAAAAAGTACACCTTTAATTTGTTCGTGCGTGGTAGCCACTATCCAAAGCTTCACTATACTTTTGTTTCAATTATGTAAGCAACATTATACTGTTTAACGTGCGTTCAAAATAAAAGGGGAAAATAAAATAAACTGTGCTTATTTATTGAAAGGTTAATTTATGAAATAAATCGGATTCCCCAATCTCCATCGAAAAGACGAATAAAAAAGATACTTCCATCCATGTTTGTGGGTCCTGCATTTCGTCATAATCCAAAGTCTTTAATTATATTATAATTTTAGAAATGATAACACAAATGAAAATGAATTATAAATAGAATTTGAAATAAAGCAGACAAACAATGTCCGTAATGAAGATGGCAATCTCTAATCACACATTAAGCGGATACTTTGTGTTGAGGGAAATTAATGTATTAGGGCATCTTCAATGGTTTAGGTCAGCTATAGGCTAGCCATAGCTTAACCAAAAACTCATTCTGTCACGGACAAGAAATCTCTCCAGGATAAGAAATAGATCAGTCATAGGTCAGCCAAATTATAAAAAATAAATAAATTACAATCACACAAATTACGGAATTAAATTTACGACACAGATACAGGAAAATGCAATAATTTTATTTAAATTAAAAAAAGTACAAAAAAAATTACATAATTTAAAAAAAAAATCTATCACCGTGCATAAAATTACATTCACGCAAATACGGTTTACGACACAAATACGGAAAAATGCAATCATTTTACGTAAATTAAAAAAAAATTATTACATCCTAAAAAAAATTACATAATTCATTAAAATACCAAAAAAATTACACAATTAATTAAAATACCTAAAAAAATATTTTAAAAATATAAAAAAAATCGCTAGCCGGTCGCTAGCCGATTTGGAGGCTACAATGGAGGCTAGCCAATCGGCTAGCCGGTCGTGTGAATCGGCGTGAGCTAGCCGATCGGCTAGCCGAAATCGCGCTGGCCGGTCCCAATGGAAGCTAGCGGATAGGCTAGCCGATTGCGAATCGGCTAGCCGATCAGCTAGCCGCCATTGGAGATGCTCTTAGATCCAAGTAAATTCACTCTTCTATGTTTAAGAATAACAAATGCTCTCTTTGTCCCCCATTAATTGTCTACTTTTGTCATTTTCATTTGTCTCTTATTAATTGTTCATTTTCACATTTTACCATCAATAGTAAGTAGACCACCACATATTTCACTAACTCATTTCTTCACATTTTATTATAAAACTAATACTATATAAAAGTGAGACTCATATTTCACTAGCTATTTCAATCCGTTTTTCTTTTTATTTTTAAAACCCGTTTCAAAACTAAATTGGACAATTATCGGGGAACGGACGGAATATTATATGTATTCCCTATAGGGATATAAGTAGTAAATATTCTTATTATTGTATTATAACAAAAGCCAAATTCTTAGTGAAACATCCAAACCAAATTAATTATTGTAGACATAAATAAGACCTCTATTCCACTTCCAATACACTCAACTAATTTAATTAATTCATTTTTGTTCCATACGAATAACTACTTCATTAACTAATGATTGGAATAACTAATCTAATGCTTATATTTCTATTTGAAAAAAATGAAAATTGGAAAAGAAAAAAGAACTTGAATACCATCGGCTGGCTATTACCTGGATTACAGCGTTCATGTGAGCGGTAGGGCCACAAATTTTGTACAAATAATTTCTGAAATAATGGAGTTTACACAACTACGGTTCTCTCGAACCCATTTCAATTTTATTTTTTATTTTTTATTTTTTTATAGAAAGAATGAAATTATAACTGATGTCATGAGAGCTTGAACTCGGCACCTCATACAATAATATCTAGGGCTGGCAAATCGTACGGATTGGGTTGTTATTGGGTTGACCCGATAACGACCCAACCCAATAAGGTCAAACCCGAACCCAACCTGTTAAGGAAACCCCAAACCCGAACACGAACCCAACCCGCCACCTTCAAACCCGGACACGACCTGGACACGACCCGAACACGATAACGGCACGAACCACTTTGGGTTGACCCGACACGATAAGAACACGATATCGACCTGGACACGATAAGAACACGATACCGACACAAACCACTTTGGGTTGACCCGACACGATAACAACCTAAGCACGATAACAACACGATTACATATTGCTTCAAAAAATGATCAAGACTTTAAAAAGCCATATAGCATGAAGATGTTCCATTTTAAACAACAAAACTCCAACAAAATCCAAAAAAACCCAACAAAATACATAACTTTTGTTCCAAATACATAACTTTTGTTCCAAAACCCAACAAAAAAATTTGAAACAAGATAAAAGAACTAAAGAAGTAAAAAGAAAAAAACAAAAAAGAGTGAAAATACTAAAAATTAAATTAAATTTATTGAATCAAAATAAAAAGAATATAATAGTAAAATAAATTATTATAAAATTATTTGTTGATTAGTTTTGCTAGTACATAATATCTGAATTAATCGTTTTGTATCTATAAGTATAAACTTATTTTTCATAAATTTATTCAAATTATCCTTTTATTCTAAACACTAATTGATTTAGTTTTATTTTTCACTTGGATCTCTCACGTACATTGTATTATTTCATTTCTTTCGACTACTTTAATTTTTGTAATTTGAAATATAATTTGAAGCTTGTAATTTCAAATATTTTCTATATATTATAACACATGAAGAAATATGCAAAGAAGGGTCATTACATGGTCATTTAATATCATTATCCAAAATTACATGAATGAAGACATAATTATATATTTTGAATATATTAACTAATATACTTGAAGTGTCACATGCCTAGACGTTGATAACAACAACCTTCTATCGTCGAACTAGCTCTTATGTATCATTTGATGCACTATAATATATAACAGATTATTAATCATAAATTAATTTTATAATATGGGTCTAAAATTTGTTTTGGTTTATCATAATATTTAAATATATCAATTTATATAGCAGTCATATAATTAAAGGATATGTTACAACTTACATGTTGGGTTCCACATGTTATCATCATACCATCTCTATTATGATATTATTACGCACTATGAAAATAATTATAAAATTAATATTAAAATAATACAGTAAATTAAATATTGAAAATATTGTGATTGATCATATAGTAATACTAATAATTTTTCATGATCTTATCAATTTTTGGAGCAAGTGTTATACATTTGAATGTTGTATTTTTACTATTATATGTGTTGAGTCCAATAATGTCTCATCATTGAATGACCCATATTATAATGTTAATAATTTTAGATAGAATAATCAACCAATATGTATAATATTATTTTCAAAATTAAAAGTTAGAAATTAATGATAAAATATCAATGGTTTCAAAAATAATATGAGAGAATTTCCTAACAAAAGAGTGTTTTCCTAATTTATACTTTGTAAAAAAAAAGCAATTTATTTATCTTTATATCATTGTGATAGTTTAATAAAATGAATAAAAAATTATTCCATTATTATTCCATTAAAATACTATGGATGGTTATTTTCTCTAAAATTTTATCTTTTAATAAGGGTCTTGGTACATATTGTACAACAATACAAATGAAAAATGAAAAATTATAAATAAGGTCAAATTAGTCACAAAAATATGTAATTAATGATGCTATCTAATCAAAATAAATTAATATTATCCTTTTTAAAATTTGAAGGGCATTTTGTGTATACAATTTTTGCAAATTTATCTTTACTCAAAATAAAAATAATAATATTAATTTTTAACGGGTTACCCGACCCGACTCGCATCCAACCCGCATCCGACCCGATTTTTTCGTGTTCTTAGTGGGTCGACCCAATAATGACCCGCATCCAATAAGACTTGATCCAAACCCAATAGTTTCGTGCGGATTCGTGTCGGATTATCGTGTCGTGTCAAAAATTGGCAGCCCTAAATTAATATCTGAGCTCTTTGCCACTAGGACAAAGGCTCTGGACCCATTTCAATTTTATTTGTTCTCTTACTATGCTCGAATAAACTGGATGTAAGAGTTCTAATTCAATTAATTCGAGCACATGTAAATAGAGATATCAAATATACGTTTGATATTAAGATTTTCAATGGACACATTATATCTCAATGTCTAAACAAAAAAGATGTGTTTATTCGATATCACCAGCTTCAGCAATGTCATCAACATCCTACTTCATTGGCTTGACAATAGCATTTACGACCATTGGACGGCACTGCAACATGAGTTACTATCTCACCGACCACATCTATAGAAAATGGTGAACGCTTCTCAACACAATTTCATGCCCAACAAACGGCTAAAGAACTTGTTTTGAGCATAAATAGAAGTTGCAACATTGAGCGAACATTCAACATTATTGATTAGGTGAATGCAAATCATACACACAAGCTTTTGTCTAGAAAATGGTATATACCTATCACTTCACTTAGTCGGAGACAAATGCAAAAAAATGGGCATTATCTATTATAAACGTTATTGATACCATTAAGTAAGCAGAAATAGAGACATTTCCTCGAACTCAAGGGAATTTCCATATGAAACAAATTTGAATTTCTTTCTGTTTGGTTAAGTTTAGGACCCACTAAATTATGACAATTGCATTAATTTGTTGTAGTACATATTATCACGTTTGATCTTTGTCTCTGGGACTGGTCCTGTCTAATGTTAAAGCCATTAATATACAGCTACAACTCATCAATAAATTCTTCTCGAAAATTCTACAATAATTATAATTCATATAATTCGGCTCAATTAAATAAAGAATAACATTTATTAATCACCGCCTTGCCAGTCCACAAATACCACTACTCGCTTAGCGTTTTTAACTTTTTGCGAAGTTTTCTTGTTAGAAATGAGAAGAGTCTAATTTATTGATTAATAAATTTGCAATTATTTTCTTGATTCCCCACGACTTTTCATAGAATATACTACCAATTTTAATTTTTTACTGATACTAGTACGTGTTACTATTTTTTTATTATTATTTTATTAATAAAGGGAAGCAATCGCATATTTAATAACCTGCAATCATTCATGAGAGACATATAAATCACATTGCATAAACCTTGTATGACATTTGAACAATAAATGTGAGTTTCATAGTATATAAGATTTATTTAATTTAAAATATATATACAATGACATTACTTTTAAATATCAGAAGTAGCCACATTATTTAATGCGTTGAAAAAGTAGGAATAGATGAAATATCCGGCATTTTGTTGTCGTGATCCATTGCAAATATATCCACGTGCCATATAAAGCAAACATTGATTGTTACGGTTTTGGGACAAAGCAGATACAATTTGGATATGAATGAAAGCTTGAATACAAATTTAAACTTCATTTTACTTTACTTTAATAATCCCCACCATTTACATTTCAAAGTATCTGAATTAACATGAAACATTTCCATTCTCTTTCTCCACATCCATTTTTGCTCAATAACCGTAATAAACAAACAATTTCATATATTGAATGTATTTTTAATTCTATTTCTCAAACTTGTCATGTTGAGCCGGCCCCACTCACAAAATAAAGCGAATTATAAACAGTTTCCTCTTTCTCTCTCTTCTCTGATTTTCATTTTCTCTGCGTCTGACTTGGAGACACAAATTACTTAACGACGAACAACAGAAGAAGAAAATCAAACTGACCGGAAGAAGATCGAACCTATCGATTTCTATGGAACGACTGCAGCACAGGAGAAAGCAATCCTCCTCTTCATTCCCGCGCAGAAACCCCTACTCCGACCTTGTGCTCTCCGGAGGCGATAAAGTCAAGTTCCAGCCTGTCGAGTACGCCGAGATTTTCTCCGCTTCTTCTTCCATTCCGGTTCTCGATCTTTCCGCTTTGAGCCGACCGGCCGGCTGCCGGAGCTCCGAGCTCGATTACTCCAACATTTTCGGTGACGTGGCCTTGTCTCATGAGCAGCTGTTCAATAAGAAAACCAAAACGCGGTGAGTCAGTCTCTGTTTTTTGTTTTTTCAAAAATTAATCATCCCAAACGCTTTAATTTTTTTCAAAATTTGTTTTGAGTTTGTATGATTTGTTGGTCGGTTCATTTAATTTTTCCTGTCAGAGTTTGCATAAAATATATATTCTGGTTTTTGGCAGTAAATGATTCTATGTTTGGCAGTGAATGATTTTGTGTTTGCATTTTCAACCTTATGTTGCTGTGATGAAGTGGACTAATGTTTAGCTGTACTTCTTGTTCACATGGGAAAATATTGTTGAGCAATTCAACATTTGAAGTATGAATATATGTGCTTGCTTCTTCTTTATATGTCTTCCTTGCTTGTGTTAGGCCTAACACTTGGAGAAAGTTATCGTTTTTTTTCATTTATAGGAGTTAAAATTAGGTGTGCTATGATTTGATCATCTTTAGTTGTGTCCTTTTATTTGATAATGATAAGGAAAACAGTTTTTAGGTGACATTTTCTTGAATTCTTTACATTACTGTAATAGGATAGCGGCAGATTCAGAGTCTCCATTTCAAGAATATGGTTCTCTCAATCCAGGAAAGGCCAAAAGCTCATTAGGTGGTAATGGTCTTCATCAGCAGTTTAACTTGTCATTTAACAAGACCAGTCAAAGAAGTAGCAATGAATCGAATGGGAAAACACATATAGCACAACTACAGGCTGTTCCTGGTTTTACTCACTTTGTTGATGATGGAACTCCTCAACCGCAGAAGAAAGAAGGTGATACCCCTGTTCTTTTAGCGAAGCGTGAAGTCAGCCGGACCTGGAGTTTCAGTACTGGCTCTGATGCAACTAAGGTTAAAAGTGGATTAAGTTCTGAAAAGTCACACACACCGGATAAATCATGTTTACCAAATTTTGCTTCTAAAGATGCTTCTGTAGAGATTGGTGGTGAAAATCCATCACCTCTCTCTGATGAGGAGTTGGATGAAAATTCAGATGCTGCCAAATCCATTGCTGCTTTGAAGAAAGCCATAGAGCAGGCTCAGGAAAGTATGAGACTTGCTAAAACGATTATGCAAAAGAAAAGAGAAGGTACTAAAGATGGTTCAAGAGCGGGGAGGTCTAAGGGTCGGTCAAAGGTTGAGGTCCTTGAGGATAAGAAGGAAACTAGGACTGAGCATGCGTCTGGTGGTTCGAAGGAGAACAATTTGAAAGGGAAAAATCAGCGATTAGATCCTACATTCCATGTGCCTGGTAAGGTTGATGGAAAATCTGATCCAGTCCTGAGTCATAGTGACAGTCTTCTAAATGCTCGCAAGGCTAATGTGGAATCGGTTGTGGAGAGTTTCAAACCAACTAGGACTGAGCATGCATCTGGTGGTTCGAAGGAGAACAATTTGAAAGGGAAAAATCAGCGATTAGATCCTACAGTCCATGTGCCCGGTAAGGTTGGTGGAAGATCTGATCCAGTCCTGAGTCATAGTGACAGTCTTCTAAATGCTCGGAAGGCTAATGTGGAATCAGTCATGGAGATTTTCAAACCAACTAGGACTGAGCATGCATCTGGTGGCTCGAAGGAGAACAATTTGAAAGGGAAAAATCAGCGATTAGGTCCTACATTCCATGTGCTCGCTGAGATTGATGGAAAATCTGATCCAATCCTGAGTCTTAGTGACAATTTTTTAAATGCTAAGAAGGGTAATGTTGAATCAGTCATGGAAATTTTTGAGTCAGTCAATGATCATGGAGATGCATTCGTTGAGGTAGATAAGAACTGTACTCCATCTTGCAGTCAGAGTGGGCCAATTAACACCGAGAAAAAGGATGAAATGAAAAATATCAGGCAAATTGTGGAATCTGGGAAGGTAAACTGCCATGCTAGCTCAATTTGTTCCACAACTAAAGCTATGCCTTGCGTTGATCATATGGAGGACCATAAAATTTTAGAAGAGAGAGAGTCAACCATGCATCAAGCAGAAAGGCCTGAAGTTTTTTCTAGAAGGATAGAAAGTGCGGAGAGCACTTCTAAAAGTCAGCAAGAGCTGGAGCAGAGGCCTAATGTAGAAGCTGTGGATCAGTGTCAGGAAACTGTAAGTCCTGTAAATGAACCTGCAGAACTTCTGGAACAGTTGGAAAGAGTTTTAAGTGTTTCTGGAAGCACACAAGAGCAGGAGAAGATTATGCATGGAAATGGACATTTGAGGATCAGCCAGGAAAACGAACCACCCGAGGATACTGGCTGCATTGCTGATAAGGAAATGTTTGAGAAGAAATTTGTGGAGCATGAAGAATTGTATTTGGCTGAACACTTGACAATGCGCAGGTCTAATTTCGATACTTTGCATCTTGATTTACTAACTCAGGCTGAGGAAAATATGATCGATCAAGCACACATCAATAAGCAGCCCGAAAATGTTGCTGAGTGGATAGAAGATGGCCAAGATTCACAATTCAGTGATGAAGGAGAAAATGCAATGGTGCAGAATGAGGAGATTATATGGTATGACAGTGAACTGCAGCTGGAGGAATCTGTGGAGGAAAATGTAAGTGAGAGGGAGCCTGGAATCGTTCCAGTAGTTGAGGAAGCTGCGACCAAGGTGGACATGGTTTTCAAGTCAGAAATTGATGACGAGAGACTGAAATTTGAACTTGATGAAGTTAGTCAAACCGTGCCTGGAATAAATGGGGAGAATGAGGTAGCAATGAGATGTATGGATACATCAGAATTTGAGGAAATTGAGACCATACAGATAGGAACAAATGGTGGTGATAAGGAGGTCCGGAATGGTACAACTCCTTTAGATGTTGAGGAATTAAATTATACTGATGGAGCAGCAGATACAAGGAAAAATCTTCCAGACATTGGTCAGGAATTAAATGATTCTGCTTCTCAAAAGGATAATAGTGAAGCCTTTGCTGTCCATTCAAATGATCATGGCACCATTTTCAGCGATAGTCATGGTGTTAATACTTCAACCTTCTTCAGTAGGACTCCAGAACCTTGTAGTGCTGACAACGAGGCAGAACAATATCGAGCAGTTCTTAGAGGCTGTGAAGAGAACTATAGCTTGCCTCTAGAAACTGAAGAGGAAAATGAGGCAGATAAACAGTTTGAGGTGGAGGTAAATATAATGCCTGGAACAGATAGCTTGTGTGGATGTTCCTCTGCTGAGAAGTTAACAGAAAGCCAAGTGAACAATATTTATGACGGGTTCTCTTCCGATAGCAAGTCTACCAGTTTCGTTTTAACTAATGTGGATCAAGAGAAAACACTGCCAAACAATGAGGATATGTTCAAGACAGCTACTGAGATTCTTAATGCTGCGAACACCAATATGCAAAAAAAATTTGAGCGACATGTTTCTACTGATAACCAGTTGGAAAGAATTGATACCACAAATGTAATGCCAGATATGCAGCAAAACTCAGAGAACAGTGAGGAATCTCAATCAACCTCAGATGTTGAAAGTGTAGATGAGGTATCAGCTGATGAGTCTCCAGCTTGTAGAGATAATGCAAAAGACATATCCTCATACAAGGAAGAAGAGAAAGTTGATAAGTCTGATGAAAAAGTAAATTCTGCAAAACAAAGTGGATGTCTGAACTCCAAAGACCAAACTCATCTCTCTCAAACAAATTCTGAACCTAAAGAGATGGACAAATCTTCGGAAGCTGAAAGAGAAATAAAAACAGGTCAACACATGGAAGAAAATATCCAGAATCGTGGCAGAACCTCACTCTCAGAAAATAAAGATGCCAAAGGAAATGAGCAGGATGAGATGGATTCTTGGCAAAGGATTGAAGCCATTAGGAGGGGAAGAGAACGGGAAAAAGATAGAATGGCTGCTGCGAGAGAACGGGAAAAGGATAGAATAGCTGTTGAGAGAGCGATCCGAGAAGCACGTGAGAGAGCTTTTGCTGAAGCTCGAGAAAGGGCAGAACGAGCTGCAGCAGAGAGAACAGCAGCTGAAGCTCATCGGAGAGTTAACGGGGAGGTACGGGAAAAGACAGTGAAGGCATCCGTAGGGACTAGACCATCAGTTGATAAGGCATCCACTGAAGCCAAGATCAGAGTCGAACGTGCTGCTGTAGAAAGAGCAACTGCAGAGGCACGTGAACGAGCTCTAGAGAAAGCAATGTCTCAAAAAAATTCCATGGGCTCTAGAGGACAGGCTACAAATTATAATGCAGAAAGGTCTTCAAGTTCTTCCAGCAATAATGGATTGAAGCATAGTTTCTCATTCTCTGTGAGTATCAGTTTTGTCTGGTTTGCTTGAGACAAATGCTTTGATTAAATACAAAGACTAACTAACTTAGTTGTCTTGTAGGATTTGGAGAAATCTGATGGAACTACCAGTGAATCAGCGAAGAGATGTAAAGCAAGTTTAGAGAGACACCAAAGGATAATGGAGCGAGCGGTAAAGACATCTTCCTTTGATTCTTGTAACTAAAAGCTAACCCCCCCCCCCCCCCCGAAAAAATAACTCAATGTCTGAATTGTCTTGCCAGGCAAAGGCCCTTGCTGAGAAGAATACGTATGATATTCTTGCCCAGAAGGAGCAGGACGAGAGAAGTGTAATGTTTTAATTCGATAAGTTTACAACAAAGCAGAAGTTCAGTGTATTGCTTATTAAGTTTTGAATATATCGTACTAAAATGTTTCTTATTGCAGAGATTAGCTAAATCTCTTGATGCTGATATAAAGAGATGGGCCACAGGAAAAGAGGGGAATTTGCGTGCACTACTCTCGACTCTACAATATGTATGTGCTAGCTCTCCACATCCAGAACTGAATAAACTATCACAATAGTTTGCATTCCGTTCAGTTCCATTATTTGCATCAACTTTGTGAAATGGGAAAACTCAATCCTATCTACTGAACGAACCTCTATTGATGTTGGTTCGTCTTCACCTGCAGATTCTTGGACCTGATAGTGCCTGGCATCCTGTCTCACTGACAGACATTGTTACTGCTGCTGCTGTAAAGAAAACATACAGGAAAGCAACTCTTTGCGTACATCCGGACAAATTACAGCAACGAGGAGCTAGCATTCAACAAAAATACATATGTGAAAAGATTTTTGATCTTCTGAAGGTATGTTGCCAGACAACACATGATGAATGGAATATGTTAGTGCTTGGAAAACTATTGATTTTCTTGCATGATCATTCGTTTCTTCATTCACTGATTCTTAGTCAAACAGCCTATGTTTCATGTTTGGTAATGTACTGCTGCTCTATCAACCACAGGTTGCATGGAACAGGTTCAATTCAGAGGAAAATTAACCAGAAAAAGGAGCGACTATTATTTTAAAAGGTGCACCTTTACATTTGATTTAATTGATTTCATTATTTTTTTCCTAGAAATAGGTTGGTGACAATTACTTCATCTTTTGATAGCTTGATGTAATTGAATGACCTATGACTGCTGATGAGCACGAATGTATGTATTTGATAGTAATATCATCAGGTTTTACATATAAAGATGAACTAACCACTTCACATAATAAATTCCTCCCCCAAAAGAAAAAAAATACTAAAGCTGCTAAGGTAGCTGGATTTTGAACACTTCTGTACAAAAGAGAAACCAATTCAACTCGCATTTCCTTCTTCCTCCCTCCAACAAGCTTGCCATTGTTACATGTCACAAATGGGTATGGCTCAATACCAAGCAGGTGGAAGCACTCTGGAGAGAGATAGGGCCCGTGAAAAGGGCATGAGAATTTATGGAGGGAGAATATATTTTGAGGTATATACAGCGACTTTGAGAGAGTGGTGAGGGCGATGGAGATGACGATGGTGATCGATAGCCTTCCCTAGAGGGAAGGCCGCACGAATAGAGCAAGAGTGATTAAAATACAATGAAAGTCATATGAGGGATTATGAAATGAAAATTAAAAAAATTTCATCCATTTTGTAACCAAAACAAAGTCATTTGAGCATTATCTTGGGCATTGTTCAGTTAAACGGTCTGCCAGTCCATGTAAATATGAATACAATTTGCAATGTAGGATTCAATTTGAGAGATATTTGCTCTGGTGATATATTTTCTAACATCAAACTATTCAAAGATTGACTCTTGAGGCAAGTCGTTGCGATGCTTCTTGTCACCCAAGAATAAGTACGACCAGAGCGACCAAAAAAACAAAATTACAAAAATCTAGAGTGACACAATGGATCTAATCACAAATATCAATTATAGAGTAATTCATCCATGACAAAAGCGCGATGTTTTAAAACTACAATCTTATGACTGACTAATTCAAAAAAATTATGTCGTATATGTTCCCCAAGAATACATGATTCGTGGAGTAATTTTTATTTCAAAATGAGTTATAGTACTACTTAATTTTTGTTTCAAAAGCGATTTGCAAACCCTTCCTGTTAAAGAGTCAAACTGGATAACTCAAAATATATGTACAATAAGCCATCTCAAGTAAATAGACATGATATGTGTTGAAATGCCTTGACCATTAATCACATGGAACATGATCTAATGTATAATGACCCAGTCTTCCGGTTCGGTACAGATTAAGTAACTTCATAGCTACTCGATCAAAATTACATTCTTTTGTTTCTAAAGGGAGATGAAATACCTTCTGCAGAACTTCAAACTCTTCTTGAATTAGACGTCCTAGGTCTTCTTCATTGTCCGTACAACCAGAAAAAGATGAAACCGTGTCAAAGAGTGTGCGCCGTACGTTGTTGACAATGAAATCCTGTGTTGAAATGGTAAAATATTTCATCAAAACTTCATCGCCAAGAGAGCAGACAACGTGCAGTGAGTAATAATTGTACTGCCCTTGTTTTGGTATGTACATTAATGTGTACCTGAGTGTGATCAGTCGGATACTGCCTCTTCTGCTTTGTTCCCAGACTCGAGCTACCTTCACTAGTCGATACTGCTCCAGTTTCAGAGCTTGATAGCTTTGCCCATTTCTTGTACTCCTCACCGAGGTTAAGGATGGAAAGAAAATACTCTGCGATGTTTATTTCACCAGCCACACTGTCTTTGATTGCTCCTGTAGTTTAATAACCAAAATGAGCAAAATTCTCCGAGGAATGGTAATTAGCTTCATTACATTTCTGTCCATAGCTTATGAACATATTTTTTCTTTTCCGTTCAAGCTGGCAGTCATATGCCTCTCTCAGTCTCTATCTTGGAATTAGCAAACAATTGCATTTTTAAGCTTCTTCTCTAACTACGCAAGAAACAGATAAAGGGTGATCATACCGGTCAGAGCAAGCTTAGAACAGATCTCATCTTCAATCAAGTCAGGAATCAATACACTTGGGGTGTCGAGAACAAATATATTAGGATGGCTAGCGATCTGCAATGGAAAAATTGAATCATCAAACCTCAAAAGACAATGGTAACGTGCATATTTAACCTACACATGACATTGCGGGCAAAAAGGATTGTACAGGATGGAAGAAAACTACTCCTACTAGATTTCTGATTATATGGTTCCTAACAACAAAAAACTTCCTCCGTCCACAATATAATGTTCCATTTTTTACTTGGTGTAGGTTTTAAGAAATGTGAAGTAAACTGGGTGGAATAAGTTAAAGGAAACAGCATAAAAATGTAACGGGATAGGAGGTGCACCTTTAAACTGCTAATACTTTTTGTCTCCCCAGGCTGTGGAGTCACTGAAGAGTGTTTTAGCCTCCCTTTCTCTTCAAATCAATGAAAATCACATATCTTTACGAGAGTTTGATAAAGCAAAGTCGAGATTCAATTCAGTAGCAAGTGTGACAAAGAAATAGCACCTGCTGCAGAAATCCTTCCGACCTGATGCAAAGAGTTGGCTAATGCAGATTTCCCCACATTGGGAATACCGACTAGCATGAAGGTTATTGCATGTGCACGATCATCCTTCTTTAATTCTCTGACTCTAGCTTGGAGGAAGGTCAGAAACTGCAGTTTGTCAAAATTATATTTATGAAACCAGATCACCGAAAGTTGTCTTTTGAACATTGAACATTAACCATTAATAGAAAATTCGACAGAGATTATGTCATCAATTAATAGAAATATAGGCTAATGAAAGTCCTATTCAAACATAGTATGATACAAACCTACAAAAACTCCATGTAATCTAATAGAAACATCGCAAGTAAGCAATTCTCCAGTGCAAAAATATTGTACATTTACCTCCCTGATATTGCCCCTGTTATGTGAATTCACTCCAAAAGCCATACATTTTTGTTTCTCAAAAAAGCTCAACCATTCCTGCAAAAGTGATTCCAAAACAAAACAAAAAAAAAAAGAACATAATTTACCGATAGCATAAATTTAACTTCTTCCCCATTCAAAAACAACATACTTATTTTCCCAGAGCAAAGCCAAAAAGGAGATAAAATAAATAAATAAAACCTTTGTTTGGGAGCGATCAGCAAGGTCCGCCTTATTCAGTACAATAATCCGGGAAGCGGAAGGAGTGTTCCTCAATTGCAAACATTCTGATGATAACGGAATCTAAAAGAAGAAGAAGAAAAAAAAAAAAAAAAAAAAAAAAAAAAAAAAAAGGAGATATAAGCAAATATGAAATCTGTTTCATAAAATTATATACACAGAGACGTCTCCAGCATAATCAGTAGTAAAAGAATTTTGATGAATAAGACAGAATGGTTGAGGCATTTAGACAAACAAGTGAGAGGCATGAAATGTACCCGGGCGTCTCTGACTTCGAGAACAAGATCGACGAGTGGTAGGCGCTCGTCTATGGCGCGGGCGGTGGCAGCCATGTGAGGAGTGTACCACCACTCGGAGCCTCTGCTCGTTGCCACCGCCTTCACTGATTTTCCGATTGCTCGAATCACACTCACTCTTGCTGCCATGTTTGCCTGCTTTATTAATTCTTTTTTATAAGTTTTCAAATTTAAATCTCGCACTCCATTATTTTATAAAACACAAATATCTTTAATTTAATTATGGTGTGAAATGACATTTCTAAGGAATGTTATCTTGTGTTTCTAACACTTCATAAATAGCATTATTGTTAGTGTTCGGGAGCAAATAGAAGTATTCTAAAATTCAAAAGATTTTCTTTAATTTAGAAATACATTTTTTGCGTTTTAAATTATTGTTATTTTTTTAATTTTTCAACTATAATAATTGCATCTTCATTTTTATGTTCGTAGTAAAATGGTTTTTTTTTTATGCAGTGTATTCATTTTTTTTGTAACTTAAATGAGATGTCTCTTCTTTTCACATATATACAGGTACCAAATTACACAACTATTGTGACAAACATTCGAATTTGGGGGAATTTACAATAATGCGTATGTGTGTTTAAAGGCCAATATTTGTTTTATAACTAATTTTTTTTCGCACTCAATAAACATTTAGGTGTAATTAATTACTCCATATCGCTTTGATGAAATTCAAACACAATACATCATGTGGCATCGGAAATATTATCTTCATCACTAAAAAGTTCCTTAAAAAAGCGTCATTTGCTACAACTTACTGTATTTTATATTGTTAATTTCTGTACAAATTAAATTTAGTACCTAAAAGTCTAAAACACATTTTGTGCAACTTTTCCTCTGTTAAAAACTTGCTCTTATTATCAAAGTAATTAATCATTTTCCATGACCGTATCTAATACGTTGTAGTTGATTTTGGGACCTAAGATGTGACACCAACAGAAAAATTGGAGGCATAACTTTAAATTCAATTTCACTAACAACAAATATAGAATATTTGTAGTAAGACTTTTTATTTGAAACCAAACCACACGACACGAAAGTAAAATGTGGGCGTGGCTTCTTTGTAGCGAAGGATATTATTGTACACAAAAAAGATTTATACATAACGCTTAATAAACAGCGTTAATAGATAAGATAAAGTATACTTCTATCTGAAGTACTATAATGATTAAACAACTGATTTAAAATAATGAAAATAGTAAAAGCAAGAGATCTAAGTCCCTCTTTAATATAGTGTATTGTAGATAATACTGAATGCATTATATGTGCAACTGATTTGATATTAGATTGTGTATGCAATATTTCAGATAGAGTGTTCTTAATCAAGTCATCATAAAAATAAAAAGATGATTTCTCATTCCTTTACCAAAATAAATCATTTTACGTCTAAAAATTCACTTTTATTCATAATATCCTTTAACCATACAACAGTCATTTATATTTATTACAAGTACTATTATACTACTGGTACTATTATTTTTATAAAATGAGTTACTGTGTGTTTAGATCATGGAATGAGTTATGGTCAGATCATGGAATGACTCAATCCTCGCAAACTATGAAGTTGTACTTATTCGAGTTTTTGTCTTAGTTTTACTATCCATAATCTTACTACTAACTTGTGTTTACAACATTTATAAACTGAGATTAAGATTACATTAAATAAACTAGTACTAGTATCTTACACGATGTAATATAAATAAATAATAAAATGAGCATATAAGTTCAAAAATATATTTATATTTACTATAAATAATTAAATTAAAATTACTTTATGATACAAAATTCAACAAGACAACGACGTCACTGATTCAGACGCTAGAGAGGCCAACTCCCTAAAATTCAAAAATATTAAATATCTAAGTCAATGTGCTCGATAGAAGAAAAGAAACCACATATCCAATTTCTTGTACTATTTGGAACCAACTATGTAACTAAAGAAATGGTTCTACACCTCAATTTTATGTAACAAACATTTAAGAGAATCGATTGAAACTTAATATCCAATCTGGAGCCAAATTATTTGTCCCTTTTCATTTTCCTAATATAGCTACGTAGTATGGTCTATTATATCAATCTCCTAACTAATTCTCTTTCTTGTTGCTTTTCTTAACCTCTCTATACTGATAATTGATGGGAATATCATGTGAAAATCTAGGGTTATTTCATAATTGTGATATAAGGCATTTTGTGCTTTTTGCAATAATACTCCAAGTTGTGTACTTTTCACCATATTTAAATTTTGTGGTAAAAATTTTAATTTATCAAAGTTAATGTATTTTTTTGCTATTAGCCCTATTTATTATTTCCTTCATCCACCAATACAAGATCAATTTTGACCGGACTCGGGTTTTAAGAAATGTAGTAGAATGTGAGTGGAAAATGTTAATGGAAGGTGAGTCATACTTTTATATACGCATTAGTTTTATATTGAAATGTGAGTGAAATAAAACCAGTGGAATGTGAGGCTCATTACCAAAACTAGTAAAAAACCAAATGAGATATTTATTGGTGGACGGAGGGAGTAATTGATTGTCGACAATTAATTCTGTCAAATATATTTTTGTTTTTCTGATTATATGTGATATAAATATGTACTCCATCTGTCCCTGAAAATTTGTCTCATTTTTAAAATTTCCGTCTATCCCACAAATTTTGTCTCATTACCTTTTACCATTTTTGGTAGTGGACCTCATATTCAACTAACTCATTGCTACTCACATTTTATTATAAAACTAGTACGTAGAACCTACATGTCACTAACCTTTTCAACATACTTTCTATTACATTTCTTAAAACAAGTGTCGGGTCAAAGTGGGACAATATTTGAGGGACGGGTGGTATATAGTTTTTCCTTTCCCTTACCTTCTTAAAAAGCAAGAAAGACCCCATTTTATTTTATGTCACTGTAATTGTAACTAATCCTGTGGGGCTGGGAACCGATTCCATATAGCCACGCCTACCAATTTTATACTATTACACGAAAATTTGTTGAATATTTATACGATTAATACTCATCACTTTATTTGATTTAAAGTAGAATTTCCAAACTATGTATCTATATATGTTCATATTGCGTCTCAACTGTAAATTGATACTACTAATATACGATGTGTGATTTGCTTGTCTTTTTGGGGAAGATTTTTGACATGCATGCTACTTTTTTAACTGAACTTATAAAACCCAGTAATTTTTTGTCCCTCTTTTGCTTTTTAGTTTTCTCCACAGGTCTAATTTTCTTTCCTTTTATATTACTCGTTATGGGAGTTTAAAAAATCCATGTAGGTTGCCTCGTTTGGTTATTAAAATTGCATAGATGAGAACTTATAGAATTTCAAGCTACAATTTTCTTTAATTCATTAATATATTGAGTTACTTAACTAGTTATAGAACTATATATGTTCAATAATCTCTACTTAAATTTGATTAAGCGTGACCTGACCCGGCCCGTCTGTGGTCATTTTTAAATAACAAAATACTCTACTAAGAGAAGACCATTTCAAGGCAAGAACAGTTGTGGAAATTAAAACTATTCGAGCTGCAGTGTTACCAGATCAGAAAAGCAGTACCAAATGATGCAATAGCAGGCTAACTGTCTCTCATTTTTTACTTGCAGGTCTTTTTTCTTTTGGTATGAGTTTTTGTGGTAAAAGCAATTGATTTTATAATAAAATAAAAAAATGCATGAGGAATTTATAATGGAGTTGTGTAAAATTTATTGTAGAGCCTTTTAGATTAGACAGTGAACTACCTCGTGGTATATAAAACCGCCTCGACTCTCCCTTTCTCTCACTCTCCCTAAAACTTCCCTTTCTCTCTCATTTTTCTCCCCTTTTCTCCTTTGCTTCCTTCCGATTCAACCAAAACCTAACCGCATCCACTTATCTCGTTATAATCATGGAATCCTCCACCGAAATGTTCGACGATGACGTCAAGTTCGAGAAGGAAAAGGCTGTTGCGCGCTTCAATCGCCTCCGTAGGATGACGAGGCTGCGCCAGATTGTCGAAATCGCCTCCGTCTTCGCCGCCGTCTCGTGGTGCTCGGCGCGCGCGCCGTGCCTGCTCGACTTCGCGACGCGCCTCTTCAACCACCACGTGATCGCGTTTCTCGTCGGAAACGCAATCGTAGCGCTGCTGTTCGTTCTCTGCCGCCACGGCGACGGCGGCGCTTCCGCCGCAGATCTCTACGACGATTTTGTCAGGTACAGCGAGGCCGCTCGCGCTCCGCCGCCTGAGGAAATCGGAGACGGCGGCTGCGAAAAGCAGATTGCTGTGGATGAATGTGATGACGTGGCGAAGGTGATTGAGAAAGCGGCGAGGCAGATGAAGAAGTTCCAGAGGAATCGATCGGAGATGACGCTGAGGCGCGAGATTGTGGTGCGGCCGGAGCTCCGGAGATCGGAGACGGAGAATAGCCGGAAAATGGTGAATCCGGAGGCGGAGATTGAGAAACTGAGCAGCGAAGAATTCCAGCGGAGAGTTGATGCATTCATCGATAAGCATTGGATCAAAACGACACCCAAATTGGAATGACGCAGTATGGCTATGGCATAAGGATTTCGAGGGTTAAATTTGTCTTTTTCTTTAAGTACAGGGTTGACAATTCTATGTTTTTTTTAAAAATGGAATTAGTGCAATATTAATCAAACAACCAAATATTAAACACCTACTTTTGCACTTGTCAATTCCTGACGAGTTCTTTTCCTGAATTTTATGACTCTCTAAGTCGTTGTTTGAGGGCAATTATGGAATTACACGATGCGTGTGGATTATGAAATACTATATAGTATATTTAGGGGTGTCGAAACGGGTACCTGCGGAACCCGCACCCGACGAGTCGGGTACCCGCACCCGACTTTGGCCGAAAACTTTGTCCCGATACCCGTCCCGCAGTGAGTCGGGTATTACCCGATACCCGAGTCGGGTATCCCGCACCCGACACCGCGGGTACCCGACCCGAAGCCAATTCTTTTTTCTTCCAAATCTTCTTTTTTTATTTATTTGTATAGTTTATAATATTTTACAAAATACTACTTGTTGAATGTAGTAGATTCTCACTTTAACCCTTTAACTTTATTAATTAATTTTGCTGAGAATTGAGATGAAGCATGTAATGTAATTGTAATATTTGATTCTCTGCCTTCGTGTGTTTCCAAAATTTTAAGTTAAAATGCTTAATTTCTCCTTTTATATTGTTTACATACTGTAAATAAGGAATTAGAAACTTATATTTTTTTAAAAAAAAAATTGAAATATATGCTTCAAATTTTCATGTTACAAATTACCACATGTAAATATGTAAATTCAAATTCAATTACAATGCCAAAAATCCAAACTCCTAAATTCAAATCACCATTCAAAAAACTAAATATGAAAAATTAACAAAGTAACCAACAATGTCTCACTTTCATCAAAAGTAGTAAATAATTATAACCAAAAGTCACCAAATATTAAAATTAAAAATTAAAAATTATAAAATATTAATATACATATCGGGTATGTCGGGACTAACGGGTTACCCGAGCGGGTATCGGGTATACCCGATACCCGCAAAATCCAAAATAGTCATACCCGATCCCGCCCCGATACCCGACTCCATCGGGTATCGGGTACCCATTACCCGACGGGTATCGGGTCAGGTTCGGGAATATCCGTTACCCGCTACCCGTTTCGACACCCCTAAGTATATTTTTGAGTGGATAATCGCATTTAAATCTTGATTCTTGTGGAGTAGCTCTTTTTTGAGTTGGGCATTTATGAAAAAAATTACAAGTAGACGATGTGATAGTTAGACTTATTGCCAAGAATGTAAGGGCTTACAAATTGGAATTTCCATTTAAGGCTGACTTAGGTGGAGTGTTAAAAGGTTACTTTAAAGGAGTACAAATTAGTTTTGTTTACTAAATTTAGTTTACCTATTAATTAATCTTATACTCCCTCCGTCTCCCATTAGCAGTCACAGTTTGACCGGACACAGGTTTTAAGAAATGTAAAGAAAAGCTGGTTGAAAAGTTAGTGGAATGTGTGACCCATTTTTTTATATTGGTTTTATAATAAAATGTGAGTGAAGTGAGTTAGTGGAATGTGGACCTAAGTGTGACTCTTAATTGGGGACGGACCGAAATGAAAAAGTGTGACTCTTAATCGGGGACGGAGGGAGTACTATATTGGATTTTAAGAATATTAGTTGAACATGATATGTTATGTTTACTTTAAAATAGGTGCGTATATATTATTATTTGTATAGAGATTAGTAAATGTTAGTAATTTACTGTAAAAAAACAGTCTACTTTTATAGAGTCAAATGGTTCTATTTTAGACAATACAACTATTTATTGCTTACCCTTCTTACTGATGAATAGACTATGTAACCAATTAGGATTCAGTTATATTTCTATCTATTTTCACAAGCAGCATTAAGTGTGACCAATCCGCTTGTAGCTTTTCTAATTACATATGAAATATATATACATGAGTTGTGATCAATGTCGAACCAATTTTAAAGATCGAACTAAAGATCAAATCTGGGCCAGTAAATCTAGTTTTTTTGATGAGATGTGCTGCATGTGAAAATTTTTTCTGCTTAATTACTAGTCCATTTTACTTCATTGTATAGGTTTATTACTTCATTCTGTACCTAATACCTTGAAACTACAACATGTTTTTACTTGCTTCCAGTAGGTTTTGAAATGATTCAACATATGTTTCATTCAAATTCATTGACGTGGGTTTTTGCTTGATTAACATTTAAAAATGCAATTTATTCAAGTGAGTTTATTACTTCATTCAGGAACGTTATTACTTCATTGGATAAGATTTTTACTTCATTCCAGTAGGACTTCAAATGCTTCTACACATACTTCATTCCAATAATTTATTACATTATTCCATGTGTTTATTAAACCAATATTAGCGTCATGGCGGTGGTGATAGATATTGTAGAGAGAAAGAACGGCACGCGACGGCGAAACCACATTTACGTACTGGAATGAAGTAAAAACCTACTGGAATGAAGTAAAAACCTACTAGAATGAAGTAATATATTCTAGAACTAAATCTTCGTAACATGTTAGTATGACTTATTTACCTTCGGATGAATTAAAATAGGCTCGTGGAAGGCAAAAATAATTTATAAATTTCTGTATCTTATCCATAAAAAACTAGATCTAAAAGCCCAAATTTGATAAGGTTCGATAGTTCAATCTTTAGAAGTGGATTTGTGGATAACGTGACTCATATATACATTGCCTAAGACATAGAAATATTACTACAAATCTACAATATTAGCAGTGATATTGCTATTATCACACAAAAATTGTAAACACCCACACGCAAACGTAATTTAAGAGTTACTACTATATATTCTTGAGATTAAAAAAAATTATCTACTATAGTAGTATGATGTGATCATAAGATTTGTCGATAGAGTGAGAGAGATTGTGATTAGTTTTGTGACCCTCCAGAATGGTTTAGTTGCATGGTCTTTTTTAAGTCAATAAAATTCCCTAAAAACCAGTTTTTTTTATTAATATTTGTTTCGACGATGTGTGTTTATAAATTGGTTGACTAGTTAAGTCATCAAAAGTATACCTTACAAAATATTGCATTTGCCAGCTCCATAATATTGAGGTGGTTTGACGCCAGTCACATCGATCACTCATCTCTTTTTTAACTTGATTAATTAATATAATTTGATTAAGTTAATTGATAAATACTCATGATTATTAATAATGAATTTAAATACAGAATATAAATATTTATTGTAATTATGTAAATCTATCTTACATCATGAAGGTATATTAGTATATACTAATAATTGTTACCCTGCACGATACTAATTCTGTTGCATATTATACTATATATCTTCGTGTTGAGTTTGGTGATGACAACAAATGATATATAGCTTTGGTGCCCACCATCCAGACATTATTCAAAATTCAGTAATTGCTGATAAAAATTTTTTGCCAAACTCCATTTCTTGTACTGGAAATAGGACTCAAAATTTTAAATTATAAATAAATAATTTGTACTTTGTTGAATACAGCAAACAACTCAATTCATTGACCGGTTTCAATTTTAAAAAATAAAACAAACAATCTACCATACATACATATAACTATACATAATGTTCTCCAGTCAGCAAACATAAAAATATATGTAAAATTTTAACTTATTTATGTGTAATATTAGGTATAAAAAGGGATTATATCCAAATTGGGGAACATATAAAACCAAAACGTTAAATTAACAAAAAGAGAAAAATCGAAATTGAAGTGCCATCAAACGACAAAAACTTTAGTATACTTTTGCATATAAAATTCCCATCAAATGGATAAATGCCAGCTGCTGGATTGGATTGTTCCTTTGTTCTTTTTTTGCTTTGCTTGATATAATAGTAACAAATTTAATAATTAAATATTTAAATCTGTCCCTAGTTACAACATATATCTATCAATCGTAATACTTAAGTAATTAATTAATGTCAATTCATACTCGCATTTGGAAGAATTCTATTTAATCATAAAATCATTAAGTTCGGAATTTCCTCTGTAATTGAAGGAGTGGTATTTTTTATACTTGACATACATTATTGCATTATAATTAAGAGTAATATTTACAATAGAGAGGGAGGAGTTGAGGTTGGCATACACCTTAAAAGGAATTTTAATATTGTTTACTCTTTAGTAGGCCATGATGAAATTGTTAACTACCCAAATAGTGGTACTACTATTATTGCATTTTGATGGCAAATGGATGTTAGGATATGGAGTAAATCATAAAGCTATTTTTTGCCCAACCATACCGTAGAAAAACCATGGATATAGTAAATTTTGTTTGGGCTACTTTACTACTAGTAGTCTTTAAACATGTTGGTT
The DNA here is from genome assembly GCF_029641045.1 of Salvia hispanica. Classification (NCBI taxonomy): domain Eukaryota; kingdom Viridiplantae; phylum Streptophyta; class Magnoliopsida; order Lamiales; family Lamiaceae; genus Salvia; species Salvia hispanica. The sequence goes on along the minus strand of NC_142692.1, from coordinate 46,966,751 downwards.
TATTGTAAAAAAAACTAAAAATTAAGCTTTGCTAAAATATGATGACATTGTAGCATTAAATTCTAAAGATACATTTTTAGCAAAATCAACTATGGTAAAAACAAAATAAAATATTACTATATGCTTATATATGGTATTCGAACTACTTGAGTCTTGAAGCATTCATCCAATAAAGAGATTCATTGTATGAATTAATTCTACCTCATATCAATTTAAATTCTTATTTAAACCCCATCCATATATTTTTCCAAATATCAAAATAATTCCTGGTAGCATGTCAAGATTTATTCTGGCGCCGTCGCATTTGTTTGAGGGAGACTCGACAAAATAAATATGCAAAATTCAAATCATTTATTTCGATGAATTATTAACAAATTTGTAGACTTTTAGTGGAGAGATTGATAAGTAATCACTCTATTTTTTTACCTTTTCGGTTTAAAACACGTTTTTATATTTAATGAATAAAAAAATATGAATGCCCTTTTGTATTAATTTGTTTTCTTATAAAGAAGCAATTCAAGTTCCATTTTATAAGGAAAAAAGAATATTTATTTATTTTCTAGAGCTGCGCAAAAGTATATATACAAGCTATAAAAATCCCATAGATCTAAAACAGCTCAATTCATTTAGGGACATTGAGTGTGTCCAGCTTCAAAATTAAAATTGTGTGTGGTCTTGAAATTGAAAGAAACTTTATTATAATAACTAATAAATTTAATGGAAGCCCCTAATATTATTACTATATTTATTGTCACACGCTTCAACTTACCATCAAAGTTATAAATAAACGTTAGTACAACATAAAAAACTAGACTATATATTAGAGGAAATTATTGTTTCAACGACCTGAAATCAGTTTTGGCTTTTGATATGTATGAGCACATTTATATGTTCGATCGACAACCAGAGTATATGTTTCACTTAATCAAAAATATTGTTTATGTATAGCAACTCTGACTTAAGTGTTAATGTAAAAAATATTACTACTATAAAGTATTTTTAACCCACCAAAATTTACTGTGAAAAATAGGAAAAATACCATCGATACCCCAACAGTATATTTTATTTCACAAATGAGTATGTAAATTACGGAGTACAAATTAATACCCACAATATCATTAACTTTTTTGAAAGGAAAATTGTTATATATATTTATTATTCTTTTTAAATCTTGGATTAATGGGTATGGCTTATAGTTTTTGACGTGGTCATGATGTTTCATAGATTGTAGGGGTAATGGGTAAGTTAAGATATAAGCAATTTGCCATTTAAGATGGAGGTGAACATTTTAATGGGAATGCCATTGAGAAGTTACTCATGGAATTTAATTTCAAGTGTTATAGAGTCTGCACTGGTCAGTTATTTTTTTATTTTTTGAAATGATGTAAATTGCACCTTACTAACATTGATTGCAATAATAGGAATTTCTGCTTTTCCGTTGTGTTTTAGCTTATTTATTATTTGTATTCAATGAATGGTAGATATATTTTACCTAAATTACAACTACAAATAAGGAATTTTTCCGTTTTAAAATAACAAAAATAATATATATATCTAGATATACCGTGCATATACTTCCATTACTCCATTTATTCATCAATCCCCAATTATATTTAGTAATCAATAATTAAAATTTTTGAAATTAAGTAATCATAATTAAGAATTAATTAAGTTAGATGCACCGGACTCTGGAGAAAGCATCTTTGAAGTAAGTAATGAAGCCGGCTATGTTGAATGACTTTGTGTGATATTCTTCGTTTTGTTGTTACATGGTTTTTTTTATGTGCTAATTATTTAATTCAAAAGTAGTATTTGTTTTAATATATCCATTATTTAATCTAACTATGATAGTGAATCCAGTGTATCTTGTTTCCAATGAAATTGACGGTAAAACATCACTATCACTCAAACTAAATATCTTGTCAAATATATAAACAAAATGATACAGTATTATTGTTTGATTTTGATAGCTAATTAAAATTTTATTTCATTTTCTCGAAACAAACGGTAATGGACCTTTAAATACAACTAGATGGGTCAATATGATAGTTGTTGCTATCCATTTAATTAAAATATACAGAAAATCTAGTCGAGCTCATACAACTTTTTATTGCAGTCGTTTTTCCTTGACTTTAATTTGTATTTTATTCTTTTAATATAGGAGCATGAGAGATTAAACCTATGGCTTGATTTGGCATTTTGTTACGCAAATCAAATTCGTTTTTAGTTTCATGATTTGTTGAGAAGAAGTAGAATTTTATTTGAAGATTTTCTTAATTACTAAACTCAAACAGCATCGTTTCAATTGCTACATAATTGTCTAGAGATATTTTCCTATATGACTAGCTCACTTATTTGAAATTCAAATGAAATTGCTTTTGATTATGATTGTATCCATATTCAGATTTGTAAGTGCAGCTAGAATTGTTCACACATTTGGATGAATTGAGGAAGTGAGTGATCATAGATAGCATCAGTAAAACATAGTTGGGTAGTCAATACTACTATTACAATGAAGCACATAACAAGGTGTGTGGACAAGACATAATCAGCTGCAACTTTAATAATTTCTTTACACTGCCATTTTCATTTCTATCTTCTGGTGAGGCTCATAATTTCTAAGCTCAAAATCAGCTGCAACAAATGAATCAATCTCCTTTTTCTCTGGGTTGATCTTCAGTATCTGTTTTCATATCAAAACACAATACCAAGTTACAGAGCAGTGATAAATAAATAGTTATTGCATTTGCCAACGATTTCATTAAATAAATCTGAGCTGCTGCTAATCATGTAGTAATAAGTTACCAACAGATCTAGAATAACTGTGGCAGAACTGATGTGATACTTACCGGGAAAGGCCTCGGAAGTTTGTTAAGTTGGTCCTGCAGAGGGCTGATATGAGTCTTATAAACATGAGCATCTCCAATGACATGAACAAAATCGCCAGGAACAAGATCTGTGGAGATAGAATACATAATATAAGAAAATCACATGTAGAGTAAGATGATCTCATGTGTAGTAGTAAAAGATTTGAATCCTACTAATATTTAAAAGTAAATACATACCACAAACGTGAGCGAGCATGCATGTCAGCAGAGCATAGGATGCAATGTTAAATGGCACCCCAAGACCCATATCAGCAGAGCGTTGATACATCTGACATGATAGCTCACCGTTGGCTACATAAAACTGCAAGTAAGTCAGGTTAGAAGTATCAAATGGAAAGCAATAGCACAAAACTTGATAAAATTGTTCCTTGTTTTATTAGTACTACTCTATTCATGACTCTGGAAAATTTTCTATTAACTTTTCTAAAAGATCAATTTAAATATGGAAGCGGCAAACTAGAAGAGATGAAGGGGTGATACTTGACTAAACATGTGGCAAGGCGGTAAGGCCATCAACTTAAGATCAGAAGGATTCCATGCAGAAAGAATAATACGCCTGTCATCTGGTTTATTCTTAATCTTATTAATCACATCTTGCAACTGATCAAACCCTTGCCCTGTATAGTCTGCATGCATATTGGTGTACCTGCAATATGAAAAATCCTTAATTGTAGGGAAGGCAATATATTTTGTTTCTTCGCTTATTATGCCCGGTTATGTACTAACCTAGCACCAAAATGTCTCCACTGGAAACCATATACCGGTCCCAAATCTCCCTCTTCCCTGTCTGTCAAATCAATACTGGAGAATACAATCAAATATTCTTTCATCAGATTGAGCACATCCAAAAATGGATTTCAAACCTTCACATGAATTTGCTTTTTTATTAATTCTTACAAATCATTTACTACTTAGCAATGGCAGTCATAGGAGATTGGGCCAATTTGTGATTTTGGTCAAAACTAGGAGACCATAAATGCCATAATTTATTTATTTATTTCCTGGGGAGTTAAATTGAGCGAACCAACCGGCCAAGATTGCAAAAATTCAATAATATGGTTAAATTGCAATTCTCTTTTAAGATTGTGAATTCGTAGCATGCTTTTGGAATTATTGGCTATTTAGCCTCTATATCGAAATTTCGAAGCTGTAAATACCTGTCGAGGTATTCTCTAGATGCATTGCCATCCCATATGTGTATCCCTTTTTCTTGTAGAATCTATATTAAAGGGCATTAAGTTAGAATCAAATAAACAATGCATATATACAATACACATAAGAATAAGATAAAGACGAAAAAACATATAAGAATTTGTAATACTACCAACTCTACAAGTAACGCAATTTGAAAAGAAAAGGTATGTAAGTGCCGCACAAATTCTGTTCAAGGAAATTACAAGAGACGAGAACTTGTCAGAAAGAATTTTGCTAGTTAAATTTGTAAGCATACAACTATTGCTTCTAATAATACTAAATTACAAATTTACTCAGATAAATTTGGTGCAAGGAATACATAAACTAGTTGAATGTACCTTAGCATTTGTTGAACCACTTATAAACCACAAAAGCTCTTCAACAACTCCACGCCAGAAAACCCTCTTTACACCAAGATTACAGTCATTCACCACCACAAGAACAGGAAGGAAATGTTAATTGTTGTTTGCAGCACATATACAAAATTTTATAGTACTAAGCTGTGGAACCACTGAATCATTTCAAATAAACTAGGCCAGTGGGGATATATTTCACAAGGATACCTTTGTTGTAAGAAGAGGGAAAGATTTCCGCAGGTTAAAGCGCATCTGAAAATTTTACAACACAACTATTAGGAAGGGCTGCATTAAGCAAAAATTAAAATGAAGGGACGAATTAATATTTCTAAATATAGTCCGTTTAAGTTTACAACATACCTGGCAGCCAAATTTTGAAAGAGTGCCAGTCCCAGTGCGGTCATCCTTTTTGTTCCCATTAGAAAGAATATCTTGAACCAGTCTCAAATAGAGAAACTCTTCATGTTTCTCAAAAATAATCTTCGGAAGCACAGAGAAATCTGAAAGTTTGGGCTTTATGGAATGTGAGGAACTATTGCCATTGCAATTCATATCATGTCCACACTCGGCAGGTTTCCTATTCGAAGTTTTTAGTCGCACATATGTTGCAAAACAGTAATTGATCCCATTCTCCTCAATGGGGAAGGATGAGTACCATGGCTGGTAAACTGATGTATCAATAGGAGGTATAAATGTGTCACATTCAAAATGACTCTTGATTTCAGTTATGTGGATAGCATCACAATCCTCGGCATTAAGGGTTTCCCTGCACCAGTACTCATAAAATTTTCCCTTCCATTGCATACAGATATACAACAATTGAAAATTAAAAAAGAAAAAAAAGTAAGACAGTGATATTATACCTCAAAATCTGGCCACCTCCTATCAGGAAAACCTTCTCTATGGACGAACCATAGGGGGGCTCTCCCAACAATTTCAAAGCTGATGAAACACTTCCACATAAAATAACATTATCAGAACCAGCAGCAATATCAGAATTTCCAGAACGCGTCAGCACAACATTGAGACGACCAGGCAAAGGTCGAAATTTTTGGGGAATACTTTCCCAAGTTTTCCTCCCCATAATCACAGCATTTTTCTTATTGGAATCTGATGTATTCATGGTGATATCTTTGAAAAGTTTAAGATCATCAGGCAATCGCCATGGCAAGTTACCATCTTTCCCGATACCCATATCTTGAGTTGCAGCCACCACTACCTGATAAGTCCTATGGGAAACTGGCGTAGCATTCACCTCACCACTAGCGGTGCATTCTTTTGAATTTGAATCCCCACCCATCACTAAATATGCTGAACAGAATCTTTGCCCAGTAAACCGTTTACGAGCTTCAAGAGACCGCAAGATCAATGAATGTGATGCCAAAGTAAATATACTACTCGGAAAAGTGTAGTCTACTGCAGCCTGCAAATTCATTAAAAGAAACATCTTTCAAACAGACCCAAATTTATGGTTGAATTAGTTCAGTAGAATTAGTTGTATTTGAGTTGTAGGACTAGTAATATGTTCTAACAATCAAAAACAAAACTACTAGTATTTGATTGCTGAATTTGTCACATCGAACATCTGAAATAGTACATCAACAAGCAGATGAGAAATAGAACAAAAAAACAAGTAACAAACTAACGGAAATCGAGCAGCAATGACCTTTCCTTTTTGCAGAACAACGCAATTGGAATTCTGGCGCAGCAACAGGAAATCATTTTCTGAAAATTAGGGTTGCATTTCAGTAGGCTAATATGGATCTGGGGCGAAATGAAGCTTAAAAGCGGGAAAAGATGGAAGAAATTGCAATTTTGACGCTTTCCCGCCAAAAACAATCCCTATCACATTATCCACCTAAAAGTTATACTGTTGCATGTCAAAACTTGTCAATAATTTCTGATAGAATTTTTAGTCTTACTGATAAGTTGATACCGCCGAATTGATAACAGCAAAAGACGAGTATTTGGAACATCAATTATATATATATGCTCCCAAATGCAAACACCAATTATTATTCCCACCACTTTAGCCGTATGTATATATGTGTGTGCTGACAAAACACATTAGAATCAATTGCCCAGAATCGCTGTAAATTTAAATCCTTCTCAATAGAATTTCGTACCTCCGCACCGATTTGATGAAACGAGCTAGGGCGAAGAGCGACGAAAAGTGGAAGTGGAGGTGCTAAAGAGTGGAGGCGGAGGCGGCGAAGTGGAGGGTGGAGGGCCGGAGGCGGCGTGGAGTGTGAGAATTTGAGAGAGCAGATTGAGTTTTGGGGGTGGAGCGCAGAGTCGTTGGAGGGAGCATATTGAAATTATAGAGAAATTGGGTTAAAGGGTAGTTTGGTTAATTTGTAATTATTGGGAGGGAAATAATAAGAAAATTGAAGAATATAAATATAAAAAGATAGAAAATTATTATTCTGAAAAATTCGCAGGTCTCGAATCTATATTCTGAAAAATCGGCGAATTTAATCTTTAAGCTTGAAAGGTCAGCGAATTGAGACTCGTATTCTGAAATTTCTCATCTGAGACGGCTCGTGTTGGCGATAAATGGATATGCGCAGACTGCAAGAAGTAGCGACGTGACAACAACGTTAAGATGCGATAGGCGGAGGTCAGCGAGTAGGAGTCGTGGGAAGGAAGCGCTGAGAATGGAAGAAGAAAGAGAAGGGGAAGGAGTTGCAGACATAGTCGGGTCGGATGACGACGGCAAAATAAGAGGGTTCAGAATTGCTTAGCATCATTTAACAATTTATAACAAATTTGAAATGAGATTATATCCTTTTTCTTCTACATTATTCAATTAAATCATTACATCCACTATATTATATTTTAAAACTACATATAAAAGTAGAATTCATATTCTATTAACTCATTTTTTTTTGAATTTTTCTTCATATAAAATCAAAATGAGATTATAAAGAGCTGGGGCGGACATACACAGTGCCTTGGGAGACCCACATAACCCCCAAGAATTTATATTATCAATACTATATTTATACTACAAATTACTAATTCACTTGGTAGCGCATTGGCAAGCTACCTCACCTGCTACCCACTTTGCTTGAGTTCAAATCCTTTCAACTTTCAAGCACAATTCAGATTTTGTCACTTTAATTTGTATTTTTATGATGTTTTTTTATTTTTTCTTACCGCTATTATGCACAAAAAATTCATGTTTAATAAGTAATACTTATTTAATTAATTTATTTTAAATTTATTCATAATTGAAATTTCATTTTTCTTTTAGCTATTTTTTGTGATATTTTTCTATTTTTCTGCAACTTTTATACACGAAAATTTTCGTGTTATATTAATTAATTAATTTATTTCAAATTCATTCATAATTGCTATATTAAATATACACATATTTAAGTTTCCATATCATTTAATTATTTTATCTCATTACCCTTCTTCATCACATCTTAATAATGTCGCATTTTTTTGCTACGCCACTATAAAAAAGTACCATGACTAGTTACTATATAATTGGACCTCCCAACATTAAAATCATGCGTCCGCCACTGCTCGAGAGTATTACTCTTTGTCCTTGCTTATATGAGATATTTTTATTTTGGTATGTGAATTTAGTTGATGGAATATACTAGTACTCTAGTCAATTTTAAATAATAAAGTATAAGAAAAAATAAAATAAAAATAAAATAGAATAAATTAATGGAGAGGAAAATAGGAAAGATAAAAGTTTGATGAATTGAAAGCACTTCATATAATCTAAACACTCTCAAGCTTATGAGGCTCTACCATATGCTGCTAAGTGCTCGGCGTTCAATATTCTCCGCCATCGCAACCTATTTACGAATAATTCCATATAAATTAAAGAGTTGAACTATAAAAATGGTTCATGGACTATAGGTTTATCTCGCCTATAGTCCCTGTACTTTAAAAATATTGTCACACATCTCTGGACTAAGGGTTTATCTCGAAAATGGTCATTTTTCACTGTTTTCGGTCAAAAATACCCTTTTCGGGGGTTTTGGACAATTTGGTCATTTTACACTTTTAACAGTTTAAATCTGATATTATTTCAGTTATGTACTAAATCTGATATTATTTCAAAATTATCATTCTTCTTCCCTTTTGCCATCCTTCACTTTATTTCTTTATTTCAATATTAGATTTAATTTTACAAAATTAAATTTTAAATATCAATAAATTTTTTTAAATATAGAAATTATTAAATAACAAAAATTAATAATCATAATCAATATTTGATAGTGTCTAATATTTAATCAATAAGGTATGACAACGCCTTAGTTTTAATCAATATATATTTAATAGCTTTTATCATAAATAGATCATATAACACGATTTATTATTAAATAAATATGCATCTAATGTAAGATTAATATAATTTTTGTTTATTAATTTGAAAACAACTAAAATTTACTAGAAAATTTCAACAAAAATATTCATACATGTAAATATAAATTTTTTAGTGCATAACTGAAATAATATCAGATTTAAAATGTTAAAAGTGTAAAAAGACCAAATCGCCAAAACCCCCCAAAAGGGTATTTTCGACCGAAAATAGAGAAAAATGACCATTTTCAAGATAAATCCTTAGTCCAAAGATGTTTGGCGATATTTTTAAATTCCAGGAACTATGGACGAGATAAACCCATAGTCCAAGGACCATTTTTGTAGTTCGCTCTAAATTAAAAACATACAATTTCATTAGTTAAAAGAGTGAACTACAAAAATAGTCCCTGGACCATGCATTTATCTCGCCAATGAACTCTGGACTCTAAAAATATCCCCAGACAACCCTGGACTAAGCGTTTATCTCGAAAATGGTCATTTTTCACTGTTTCGTGACGAAAAAACCCTTTTAGAGGGTTTTGGAGGGTTTGAAGACGTGGCCACGGTTCGTAAAACCGCCGGTTCCGGTTCATGACATGCTTGAACCGTAACCGACCCGGCTATGACGGTTCCGGTTCCGGTTTAACCGGCGGTCACGGCGGTTCCGGTTCCGGTTAATAACGGCCGGTTTTTCGCCGGTTCCAGTTCATCCGGTTCGGTTCCGGTTTGTTTTTTTTTTTTTTTTTTTAAATCTTATAGTTATTACTTCTAAATTCTATAGTACAATCCAAAGAGAAATTGATAACGATAAAGAATTGCAATTTTATTGATTTGAAATTTTGAATGTAAATTTCTACAATACAATTACAAGTTACAACTTACAAGTTACAAAATACAACAATACAAGTATACAACTATACACTTGAATTTAAAATATAGATACAAAATTACAATTTAAAAAAAATATATTAAAAGTAAAGTTGAAACAATTAGAAAAAAAAAAAGAAAAAAAAGGAAAAGGACTTGAGCTCAACTTAAATTTAAATTTTGAAATTCAAATTTTGAAAACGGTCGGAACCGCCGGTTTTTGGTCAGAAACCGGCGGTTTTCTAACGGAACCGCCGGTTCGTGTCAGAAAAATGCCGGTTTCTGATCGAAAACCGGCGGTTTCCGACACCTTTTCAGGCCTACGCTGCAACCCTACGCCTGCAACCCTACCCCCGAACCGTCGGAAATCGGCGGTTTTGTGTCAGAAACCGGCGGTTTTGTGTCAGAAACCGCCGGTTTTTCGACACGAACCGCCGGTTTCTGACCGAAAATCGGCGGTTAACCGTCCTTTTCCGACCCTACCCCTACAACCCTACGAACCTACCGGCGATGACCATTTATTTTCGGTTAACCGGCGAACTGGTGGTTCCGAACCGGCGGTTAACCGCCGGCTACGGTTTCGAATTTTGTTGAACCGTAACCGAACCGTATGTCGAACCGTAACCGGATTTCGAACCGGAACCGTCGTCCGGTTCCGGTTCCGGTTCCGAACCGCCGATTCAAAACCGGCGGTTAACCGGTGGGCCGGTTTGGTTTGGCCATGTCTTTGAGCAATTTTGTCTTTTTACATTTTAAATCTGATATTATTTCAGTTTTGTACTAAATCTGATATTATTTCAAAATTATCATTCTTTTTCCCTTTTGTCATCCTTCGCTTTGTTTCTTTATTTCAATATTAGATTTAATTTTATAAAATTAAATTTTAAATTTTGATTTTTAAATATCAATAAATTTGATAGTGTCTAATATTTAATCAATATTTGATAGTGTCTAATTATTAAAATCACTATTAAACAACAAATTAATAGTTTTAGTCAATATTTGATAGTGTCTAATATTTAATCAATAAGGTAATAAGGTACGACGACGCCTTAGTTTTAATCATAAATAGATCATATAACACGATTTAATCGACTTCATAATATTTTTAGTCAAATTCTCCTATACATTAGATGCATATTTATTTTGGAATAAATCGTGTTATATGATCTATTTGTGATTAAAACTATTAAATATTGATTAAATCTAAGGTGTCGTCGTAACTTATTGATTATATATCAGACACTACCAAATATTGATTAAAACTATTAATTTGTTACTTAATCGTAATTTTAATAATTAAAAAATTTATTGATATTTAAAAATCAAAATTTAAAATTTAATTTTATAAAATTAAATCTAATATTGAAATAAAGAAACAAAGCGAAGGATGACAAAAGGGAAGAAGAATGATAATTTTGAAAAAATAATATCAGATTTAGTACATAACTGAAATAATATCAGATTTAAAATGTAAAAAGACCAAATTGCTCAAACCCTCCAAAACTCTCTAAAAGGGTATTTTTCGTCACGAAACAGTGAAAAAGGACCATTTTCAAGATAAACGCTTAGTCGAGGGTTGTCTGGGGATATTTTTAGAGTCCAGAGTTCATTGACGAGATAAATGCATAGTCCAGGGATTATTTTTATAGTTCACTCTAGTTAAAATAGTATGGTGTGAATTATCATTTCCGAACTAAATTAACATTCTACTATAGTTTTATCTGGCGATTCTGATCCTCTTCCACCTAAAAATATAAAAATTGCTTAGAATAAAGAAATTAATTTTGCAACGTAATGGCTTCACTCAACATAATTTTACACTTGAATTAAACTAAGAGTAACGATAAACAACTAAATTTTGTACAATCAAAATAAGATTATATTAGTAATTTTGATGTGTTAATTAAATATTAAAATAATAAATATAGTTAGTTAACAAATTAAAAACACACTATTAGTTTTTGGCCTCATTTTCAATTTTTTATTTTTATTTTTATATCTGAATTATTTCTCTATTATTTTTTAAATTTGAATTAAAATATGCATTAATTATATTTTATGATTCAGAAAAATTAAAAAAATTATAGACAAATACCATAATATTATGAACGTTTTCTATACTATATATATGTCTATACTTTTTTATTAAATACATAAATAAATTATATTTTTTTTCAAATAAACTAATTTTTGGCTGCACAAAATTTGGCTGCGTTTATTGTTAAACTAAATCTGACGCATTCAATAAATAAAACACCAGACCTCAAAGGAAATAAATAAAAAAATGGAGTAAATCATATGCTCACACTCATCTTTCACTCTACCACCGCCGACGCATCAGCCCCTTCTTCTTCCATATCCTCGGCCGACCGACCAGCACATCAGCTCCCCCGCCGCTTCAGCCGTGGACTATTGTTCTCCGTATTCTTCTCAGCAACATCCAGAAGCCTTAATTCTATTTGTTCATCAGGTCAATTTTTCTTCACCGATGTTGCATCTTCTTCTCCGTTGCTGATTTTATTCTTCCTATTTCAGTCCACGAGTTGTTGGATATTTTAGTGAGATCTGCAAGCTTGCTCATTTTTCCTGAATTGGAATTTATGGATCTGAGAATTGGAATTGTAAGATTCGTGAGATATTGAAATCTGATTTTAAACTGTTCGATTTTTTTGAGTAATGCATATAGGTGGAAGCTTTGTTATGGACTGGGAATCAATCTATACATGTATATAAAAGAAACCGGTGAACTGGTAGAAATAAGAAATTGTAAATTATAGTACATGTATTTAGAGCCCAAATCTTAAGTTCCAATGCTTTATCTCATGTGAATTCAATGCAGTTGAAAAATGAGAAATGCTGCCAAACTGTGTTCAATACAGCATATAGATACAGATTGGCTTACAATTACTATTTTTTTCCCCTTATTTTTCAGTAGTACATTGAGATGCGATGACTGGTAATATGGAAAATTCTAAAGAAGGAGATGCTTCATCTGATGCTAAATCAAGTTGGGGTTGGTATAGCAGCTTACTCCAGCAAGCATCGGTTTATGGAATTGCAGGGGGTTACTGTCTCTCTGCTTCATTACTGTCGATCATCAATAAATGGGCAGTGATGAAGTTCCCATACCCGGGAGCTCTAACTGCATTGCAGTATTTGACAAGTGCTGTTGGAGTTTTAATCTTCGGGCAGCTTAAGTTGCTGGAGCACGACAAGCTTGATCTTGTTACCATGTGGCGGTTTCTGCCTGCTGCATTTATATTCTATCTGTCTTTGTTTACCAACAGCGAGCTCCTGCTTCATGCCAATGTTGATACCTTTATTGTGTTCCGCTCAGTTGTGCCCATATTCGTTGCCATTGGTGAGACCCTCTTCTTGCACCAGCCGTGGCCAGCACTCAAGACATGGTTTTCCCTCACCACTATCTTTGCTGGGAGTGTGCTCTATGTCATGACCGATTATCAGTTCTCTGTCAAAGCTTATAGCTGGGCTGTGGCTTACTTGGTGAGCATGTCCATAGATTTTGTTTACATCAAGCATGTAGTTATGACGATTGGCCTCAACACATGGGGGCTTGTGCTGTACAACAATCTTGAGGCTTTGATGCTGTTTCCTTTGGAGCTGCTCATAATGGGAGAACTGAAGAAGATAGAGCATGAGATCACAGATGAGTCAGATTGGTATTCATTTGGGGTGGTCTTGCCCGTAGGGCTTTCGTGCCTATTTGGCTTGGCGATCTCCTTCTTTGGCTTCTCCTGCCGCAAAGCAATCTCAGCTACAGGATTCACTGTTCTTGGCATTGTCAACAAACTGCTGACAGTGGTGATAAATCTCATCATCTGGGATAAGCACTCAACTCTTGTGGGAACTATCGGCCTCTTGATTTGCATGGGTGGCGGCATAATGTACCAACGCTCGACTAGTGGTAAGCCTAAACCTGCAACAGAAGCTCAGAAGATTGATGAGGAACAGCAGAAGCTACTTGAAATGCAAAATATTGCTGAAAATGGTGAGGTTGGAGGTGCAGTTACACAAGTAGGAGATGGAAAATCATAGATCATATTAATGCCTATTTTACTCATTACCAGCATTGTCTTCCTATTTTCCTATTTGATGTTGGTCAGGGAGACTATGGAGATACTGCTTATCGGAGAAATATGGCTGTTAAAACAGTAGCTCTGCACAAACACCCACGGCTCCAAGGAAAGAGGAGGCTACCGACATTTTTTTAGATATTCCATTTTTTTGTATTGTAGTATCATCTTGCTGTATTCTGATTACGAAATGGTCGTATGGAAATGTTACATGACAACAAGTTTAGTATTTTTTCTCTCTTTCTCTGCATTCTAAAAGTAACATTAAAATGTTTGAGAACCTTGGCCTAAATGGGGCTTATGTTACATAGTTGGAAATAAACACTGGAATTGATCTTAACTGTTCAATATTTGAGCTTTCATTTACAATTCAAATGAGTGTGATAGTGTCGCACAAGCTGGTTCGGGGCTGACAAGTTATGAGCCCTGATAGGGTGAAACCAGTCGTTGGCCTGGATGGCTTCATGACAACAATGCTTAAGAAGCCGATGAAGCGCAATTTATTGGTAATACACTTCCTCCCGACCCAAATGGCTCCAAGAATACGATGCAGACGTTTATATTCGTTGATTTAGTAGTCGTCATTAGCAAATAAAAAACAAGTCTCGAAAATGCTTCACATTTACATACGCACATTTTCTTTGTCCTATGATGCTTTTGTTTTGATACGAATAAAAATGGTAACAATACTATCATTTGCAACTAAAAAAAGTCGTGATACAATTCCAATCTCGTACCTTAGTCATATCCCCATTCATCAAATACAAGATCTGTTGAAAGATTCAGCATTTAAATACATATAGTTCATCTATACATTATCACATATGTATATACATGGCATGGCCGCCATTTTACAGATTATTTACTAAAATGACTGATACTGATTCTTATGTACAAAGGCATCCATCTCCATGCAGCGCCTCAAACCTGAAGAACCAAGAATTACTTACTTCCCAGTAGCAGAGAAAACATTAAATCAGTCCACAAACACATACCTAAAGTCGACCACAATGCAGCACAGCTCAGATGTTATGTCCAATTCCTCTTGGAACGAAGCCGTGTGAGCTTGTCCCTCCATAAAGCTGAGTTGGGACGAGAAATTGATCATTAACAAAAAATGTACTATGTGAAGTACGTAATATAATATGCCCACGACTATAATACACCATTCCAGTGATGCTACCCAGTGATATGTTCGTTCCAACAGCGCATGTAGAAAAGTGTGCTCTAGTCACCACTCATCAAGTTTTCGGGGGAAAGACTAACTACATAATAACAGTTTACCAGATTTAACACTTGTGATACTGAAAATAATACCTGCATCTCTATAACGTTCCTCAACTGCAGCAATCAGCATGTTCCTTACCAAGTCGAACTCCTTTGTTTCCATGCATGGTTGGCCAGTAGGTCTGGATCAATGATAACACATTCGGATCTTTAAAATCATTTTTTCTCTACATAGATGACTCATATATGATTACATCAGATCATATGCATGTCTACCCATTTCACACTCCAAATGACAACAGTTATTCAGAAGAAATTAAATTCGTTATTGCCGGTCCCTAGATTGATACTTCCTCAGTGCCACTCAAGATGTCCACATTCTTGAGTGGCACAAGATTTTAGGAAGAGTTGTTAGGTGGAGTAAGTAGAGAGAATAAGGTAGTTGAATATTTTAATGAGGAGAGAGTGATTTATTTTCAAATATGGAAAGTGGACATCATGAGTGGGAGTCGGACAAACTAAAAGGGAAAGGTGGACATCTTGAGTGGGACGGAGGGAGTAGTTCTTATCAAATTTTGCAGGATAAAAATCTTATAGGATATCTCCATTACCTGTCCAGTTCAGTAAACAGAGGGCCATCCGAAGAGGGACTCTGCACCATCAACTTTGCAGACTCAACAACCCTCATGCCATCACTGTACGCCAGAAACTTGTTTACTTGTATTGGCACCTGAGAACCACATCATTTCAAATTTCAAAACCCTGATGGCATAACTCATTGCATAATCCATATCTTTTAGCGTAATTAAATTTTCACATTTATTGCCTCTAAACTTAAACATGTTTTACGTGAAACTGGCAGAATTTATAATGGCTCTTTTACAAGTCACAAACTTGAAATGGTGTATAATCTGTATATCATAAGAAGGCCATATGCTGTAACATCAGCTCTGATCTTGGCAGTGGGCTCTACATTATTACCTTGCATCTTACTGCGATGTTAATGGCATCGGATGGCCGCAGGTCAAAGCTAATAGATTCTGCTTCACCACCCAACTTCAATTGACAGAGAAAAGTTGTCAGAGGACAATCATGAATAACAATGATCTCTATTTCATCAACGAGTTCACCCATGTTATACATTTTCTTAAGTCTTACGGAAACAGGATGCACATACCTTGACAAGGTGTAGCTCAGCAAAATATGCTTCATGCACCCTTTTGGTGACACGAACAAGTTTCACCTACAAATAAATAGACAGATTATTTGAAAAACTGAAGCGTCGGTATAGAAGAAAGTGTGTATCAGAAACTCACTGTATAGCCCATCTTCTCGATCATATCATTCACAACTTGGTACATTGTAGGCCTAGCCTGAATACATTGAAAGAATAAAATATTTTAACAAACATTCATTAACACAATAAATGAATTGGAATAGGCAAAAATAGCTTACTATTTGGACATTGCGCACAGCTGCCATAAGAAGCACGCTTGGCATCTCCACTGCAGGAAAGGACAGAAGAGCAAGAATAAGGACATAATAGATGAACCAAGTTCAGGTCTATCAGAAAATTGAGATAATATCATGCACATACAAACAATTATTGGAAGAAGAAGCCCTGTCCCATCTTCCATCTTCAGTACAATTGCAGGATGCGGAGCATAATCTGGCAGATGACCTCCCAGAGGATTGTTATGGACACATTTTAGCTGCCTACCATCTCTCATCTTGATCATGAAACCATCTCGGCCACTTCGCACCTCAACTATATCAAACAATCAACATACACAATGAGTTACAATCTTTCATGAGTACAATAACTTATAGCTGCCTTATGAGAGAAATCCCACAAAAGTTCACATCATAAGAATGATCATCATTAAAAAATTTGACATTTAAAAAGTTGAACCAATGCTAACAAAAGCATTGCTACTAGCTTACAGTTTCATGTGCTACATCATCAACAAGTCCATTCATGCCTCATCCATCGGAAAACATAGCATGACAATACTACTTACCAGCTTCAACCACACTTGAATTCACATAATCAGCGTCGTTCTCACTGGAATTCCCAGCCATGCTACCATTCCCATTTGATGATGAACTGAAACTACACTGTGCTGTTCTGCACTTCCTCGAATGCTTCCAGTAACCCGCATTACCCCTGCAGTAGCCAAGCCCTCTGAGCCCCAAGAATCCACTTTTAATCAGTTTAGCTTTCAGTAAGGGTGAATTAACAGCCACTGAAGGTCCTGTTTGCTTTGCTCGGACTACAGGGCTAACAACTGGGCCTTGTAGAGAAGCCATCGTAATTTCTTCACAAAGCATAAGAAATAATTGAATTAAAACATAAGCACAATATGTGAATCTAATGAGATTCAAAGCTATGTAATACTACTCCCCATAAACAACTTCCACTGATTCTAGACAGTTTTTACTACATTTTAGAATTATTTTATTAATTCCCCAAATAGGCACATTTCAGGGAGAATAATCATTTGCGCCTGATATGCTGAAAAACAACAATTAAGTACTACGGGATCATATATGATGACTTAACAATTTTACCTCAAATCGCTAAAGACAAAATATCAGCAGCACAAACTACAAAAATTCAGAACACACAACAAAAGCAAAATCTTCCCTTTTTCACTGTCATTAAATAAAAAACGTCATCCAATACCGAATTAAGCCCAGAAAGTTTTATCAAGTCAAAAGACATAATGTTAATCAATCATAAGGTAACTTTTTAGTGCTCACTTTCTCTCACTATCAGAAAATTATTGACCCGGAAATCAATTATTCGATGAAATAGCGAAATTCCCTATGACCACACCTGAAAATATCACCGATTCTTCTTAGAAAACTGGAATAGTTATTAGGAGCAGAAACCCAGAAAATAGGGTGCTGAATCCCCGTAAATTCCCAATCCTGAATCAGAATTGGAGAAACATATTGATTTGAAGAGCAATAATGGAAGAGATTAGAGGGGAGTGGAGAGTAATGGATAGGTAACAACCGACACGAAGTCTGGATAAATGAAAAGGATCAAATTGTGTGAGAGAGAAGAATAAGATAAGGGATTCTTCCTTGTCATAAATGTATACACAATTATAGAGAGAGGAAGAGAGAGAGAGATTATACTCTATAGATTAGTGGAGTGTGCGATATTTTGCAAAGTGAACCATCTGTTTGGATACACATTTTCGAGAGTGACATTTTTGTAACCCTCCCACTGATTTTTGGCTAATTTGCTTCTCCGAATTTGAATTACTTTATTTTCTAAAAATTGTCATCAACTAGCGATAATACTGATTAAATATTCAACTTATTGAGGTCCTTACAAAATGGGTTGGATGATAAACTCTATCGCCGAAAAATTTACATGTAATTTTTAGAATTTTTATTAAGTAAAAACATGTTATTTTATGTCGGATGAATCAATTTCTATCGCATGTAATTTTTAGAATTTTTTTATGAAGTATAACTGTACATAACGATGTTATTTTATGTTGGATAAATCAATTTAAATCTGAACTATATCTGGAATCAATTTAAACTTGAATTATATTTGGAAAAGTTCACATTGGAGCAGTGGCGGATCCAAAACTTTTAATCTGGGGATACGAATTCTACGAAAAATAATTATATTATATAAGGGTTATTAAAAATAATATAAAAAATAGTAGCATAACAAAACTATTTATTTGTAAAAAAAACACAAAACAATATAAGAAAAATAGCAAACTATTTAATTTTGAACTTTAAATAAGCATTAAAAATATAACTGAAATAAAGCATATATATATATACCTAATCTTTGAAAGAAATCAAATTCATAGTAGTACTTACTATAAACGTTATAATTGAAATAAAAAAATAAAATGCAATACATACCTAATCTTTGAAAAAGAAAATAGATTAACTGAATTTTCAAATTTTATATCATATTAAGAATATATTTCAGATTATACTTAGTAAAAATGCAATAAAAAACTATATAGAGATAAAATAAATTGCAATAGATCATTTATAAATATTCTAGGCTAATTAAATTTTCAATTTTATAGCACATTAAGAATAAACTTCAAATTAAAGTAAAAAATATAAAAAAAAACTATCTAGAAATAGAAGTAAAATCAAATAGATCACTGAGACAAATAAAATAAAATAATCGAACCCCTATATGTCTAATAGTAAAAGGAAAAGCATAGCATTTAGAAGTAATATGCATTAAAAGGAATGAATACCAACTGCTCAACCACCAGACCACAAAAACTTTTATGAATACTACTACAATAATACCTTAAAAAAATATTTGGGGGTACAGTGGTACCCCCTTCCGATGTGGCTCCGCCACTGATTGGGAGTGTAAAACACATCTCATATCGGATTGCATAAATGAGTGGAGTTGCAAGCGATATATATATCCCAACTTTATTTGTAAGAGGTATTTTGGGAAGTTTTCTTATAGCAAAATCGTAAGGATTTTATCCAAAGCGGACAATATCATATTGATGTGGAATTCAGGTGTGCACTGCCAAACCCTCTTTAGTGGTGGTATCAGAGTCCTGGTTCGGGGTTGGGCCTACGTGGCTCAGGGTTCGGGGATTGTTTGCACGTTCTCCGATGTTTCTGCATGGTCTCGACTGAGACATGTGTGGTCTTGGTGTTCTCCAATGTTTTTGCATGATCTTAGCTAAGACCTGTGGTGACTTGAGACATGTGTGGTCTTGGTGTTTTCCGATGTTTCTGCGTGGTCTCGACTGAACCTGTGGTGACACTAGGGGTGACAAATCGTGCGTGTTGTGTCGTTATCGTGTCGACACGATAACGACACGACACGATATCAACAAACACGAACACGAACCCGACCCGCTACCCTCAGACACGAACACGACACGAACCCATTAACGACACGAATAACTTCGAGTCAACACGACACGATAACAACACAAATATGACACGACACAATAACGACACTATAATAATAATATTATAATATATAAATGTTATTTCTAATATTAAATTTTAAATTTTAAATTTTAATTTTCAAATTTTAAATATTTAAAATAAATAAAATAATAATAATATTATAATATATTAATATTATTTCTTAACGTGTAACACAAACACGACACGAACACGACACGAAGTTTTCGTGTCGTTACCGTCTCGACATGATAAGGACACGAACCTAGTAAGCTTTGATACATACCCATTAATTTCGTGTGGGTTCGTGTCGTGTTATCGTGTCGTGCCAAAAATTGTCAGCCTTAGGTGACATGAGACATGTGTGGTCTTGGTGTTCTCTGATGTTTCTGCACAGCCTCGATTAAGACTAGTGGTGACCCGAGACATGTGCAGTCTTGGTTTGAGGGGAGGTTCATTGGGTCGTAAATCACATCCTCGAATAATGGGTAGAATTGCAAGCTATATAAATGAGTTACCTCCATCTTGTCTAAGATGATATACATTTCTTAATTGGCACGGGATATTAGAAGTTGGTTAATGTGGTTAATTAAAGAGAGAAATAGTGAGTGTAAGTATTAAATAGAGAGAGAAAAAGTGTTGGATATTTAATAGGAGAAAGAAAAATGTAGTTGTGTGTATTAATTGGAGAAAGAAAGTTACTAAAAATAGAAATGTATTATCTTAGTTGGAACGCGTGGAGTTAAGACTTTTTGGGAAGCTTCCCTAAAATCAAATCATGAAAACTTTGCTAAAAGCGAACAATATCATACTAATATGAAATTGAAGTGAGTATCGCTGAACCCTCAAAATTGCAATAATTTGTTTTAACTTAGCAGATCTTCCAGTAAGCCAAAGTCTTCAAGAGCAAAATATTAAGAAAAGAAAACTTAAATACACTGAGGAAATAGTATAATAATATACCATTTCTCGATTTATACGTATCATCCTTGCGTAGGGGTCATGCTAATCTTCTCTGTATTATTCCAATTTTATCGGATGTCCCCGAAAGGACGAAATAGTACAGTACTCCATCCATCCATGAATAAGAGTCCTATTTCTACCCGGCACATGTTTTAAGAATTGTTAAAAAAAGTGGGTGGAAGAAAGTTAGTGGAATAGGAGTCCCACTTGTATATATTATTTTGAAATGATATGTGAGTGAAATGAGTTAGTGGAATATGGAGTCTCTTTACCATTTATGGTAATTATGAACCGAGACTTCTACTCGTAGACGGATTAAAATAAAAAAAATGAGACTCTTTTTCATGGACGGAGGGAGTAATATGTCATTGCACTGCACTCAAAATAATTATAAAGGATTCCCACTAAAAATAATCATAAAGGGGTTCGTTCCCATTCAATTCATTGTCGGATGCTCCATCAAAGAAAGACAAAAGGGTAATGCATAAACAAAGGCATTGTATGCATGACTCTAACCATATTATGTTTATTGGACGAGTGATCATGGTCACTTGCAGTAACTTAGATTTGCGTAGTTAGCGTTCTCAATTGGTAAGTAAAGTGATATCCGTTAGGTACATACATGTAATTCTCGATATCCGTTATCTATTTTAACACCCCGAAAGCAATCTAACGATTCTAACCAAACAAGAAAAAAAAATAAATGAGAAAATGGACAGTTTATTCGATTTATGAGTAACCAAACTAGCCCTCTAGGGGAAAGTGTATTACTTACTCTCTCCGTCCACAAAAAATAGGGCACATTTGCCATTTTTGGTTGTCCATGAAAAATATAGCACATTCAAGAAAGGAAAGTTTTCAACAACTTTTCTCTTACTTTTTTTATCTTCTCTTTTACTCCTCCGTCTCAAGATAAGCAAGCTATTTCCTTTTTTGACATTCTCTCTCTTACTTTTTTTTCTCTATTTTATTAACTCTGTTACTTTATCCACTTTCCACTTTATTAACAAAATCCCATTTTCTTAAATTCCGTGCCGAAAAGTTTTAGCTCACTTATGTTGGGATGAAGGGAATACTAATAATATACAATAAGTCTATGCAACCAAATTTTGTACAACCAAAAATTGGTTTATTTGAGAGAAAAAGTAATTTATATATACATTTAATTAAAAAATATAGACACACATATAGTATAGGGAACGTGCATAATATTACGGTATTTGTGTATAATTTTTAAATTTTTTTTGAACCATAAAATGTAATTAATGCATACTTTAATTCAAATTTAAAAAATAATAGAGAAATAATTCAAATATAAAAATAAAAAATTGAAAATGAGACCAAAGACTAATAAATTATTTTTAATTTGTTAACTAACTATATTTATTATTTTAATATTTAATTAACACATCAAAATAGCTAATATAATCTTGTTTTGGTGGTATAAAATTTGGTTGTTTATCATTGCTCATATAATCCCACATTCCACTAACACTACTTCTTTCTTACTTTTTTTCCTTTCTCTCTTACTTTACCAATTCTATGTTAAAATTTGTGCCATTCACAAAATGCTCTATTTTTCGTGGACGGAGGGAGTATAAGAGCACTCCCAATGGGCTCGGCGTTAAACTCGGCGATTTTTCGCCGGCCAATGGGACGATTTCGGCGAATTCTCGGCGTTATTCCTCCCGAATTAACGCCAACCGGCGATCCATCGCCGAAACATCGCCGCCCACTGTGGGCGTGATTCGGCGATGTTCGGCGATAATTTTTTTTTTTTTTTAAAACGGCTATATCTATAATTCCACCACTATAAATACTTCCTCTTCCCCCTCCATTCATCACACACAATTTTCTCAATTTTTCAATCTCTTATCTCAATCTTCAAAATTATGAGCTCTAGTAGGAAAAATTCTCGAAAAAGTAAGGGTAAGGGCAAAGAGTCGAGTTCGCAAATTCCCAACACTGATGAAGCAAATGAGCAGTGGATGAGCTCGTTGTTGTCGATGGGTTCTCCTCCCGGCCAATATCCATATGCGGGTCCGTCCCCATTGCAGACTCCTACGCCACGCAGACTTTCTCCGTACTTCCAGTCTGCCCTCAGCATGCCCTCTCCAGCCGACGATGTATATCGCCCCCAGATAGTCACATCGTTGTTCGACACCCCTGGATCAACCCCAGGCGACGAAGAATCTCAGGCCGCGACGTACACAACGGATCCGACACTCAGCACGGACGACTACGAGGTGGAAGAAACGCCCGCCGAGCCGCCTTCCAGGAGCGGGAAGGAGAAGGCGCCGGCGTCGACGGCTGCGACTGATACGGCTTCCGATGAGAAGCCGAAGCGCAAGGACTACTTACACTCTCGAAGAGTCCGAGCTGATAGCCAACTGCTGGGCGGACACGACGCAAGACCCGGTGCGCAGCAACTACCGGACTGAGATCATGTTCTGGGCGCAGGTTACGGAGAAGTACACGACCAACAAGACTGCCTCGATGAAGGACCATGGCAGTGAGGCGATCCGCCGGCATTGGGAGCGCCTCATGAGGGACTGCGCCCATTTCAACGGTATATATTCTAACTTGATGACGAACATGACGAGTGGCCAGAACGAGCACATGGTCAGAGATGAGGCCATCCGGATGTATAGTGGCCAGTTATTGTCGAAGGGCTTCAAGTATTGGAAAATCTATGATAGGCTGAAGGATCTCCCCAAATTCCGGACGGAGATGCACAGCGCGCTGCACGGGAAATCGGTGCGCTCGCGACTTAGCGGTGCGGAGAGTGAGGGCAGCGCGATCCCCATCGACTTGTCTGAGGATGGTCCGCACGAGCGCCCTGTGGGAGCGAAGAAGGCGAAGGGGAGGCGGAAGGGGAAGGGCACATCGTCAGATGCCCAGTCGGAATCCCCGTTCTTACAACAAGCCACGTTCTCTTCCAATGCCGCCACTCTGGCGCAGTTGTACACGCTGTACTTCACCGACGGCGGAACCCCAGAAGAGAAGCAGTCCCTCTGGTCGACCATCCAAAATATGAAGATCAAGATGGACCTCTCGCCGGACGCTCCTCCCTCTTAGTTTTTTAAATCCTTGTTTTTTATGGTTTTTTATTTGTAGTTTTTTTTTCTCGTTGTATTATATTTTTCAATGACTAATACAACGACGAATTGTTCATTTATAAATCTATTTATTAAACACATTTGTAGGGAAAATTAAATAATATTAAAAATGATGATGTAAAAATGAAATGTTGAGTTAGGGAGAAATAAGGGAGAAACCATTGGAGCAGTTGGCTAAAAGTTGGCTAAAAATTGGGGATAAATTTTGGTGCTGATGTGGCGCTGATGTGGCAGGAGTTAGGGAGAAATAAGGGAGTTTTTAGGGAGAGCATTGGGAGTGCTCTAATGCATTAGAGCATCAACAACGCGTCTCGATGCGGTCTCTATCTCGTCCCGGGGAGACGAGCTGACATCGAGACGGCGATGCAGGATGCATCTCGTCCCGCGTCTCGCGCGGAAGAGGAGGTTGGCGAGCTGTCTCGCCACGCGCCATGGCGACGTGGCGCTCTCCCATTTGTCAGTGACACCCACTCGCCGGCACGCGAGTGGGCGTCGTTTTATATCCGTTTAAATTGTTTTTTTTTAATTCAGAAAAAATTCAAAAATAAAAATTAAGAAAATCCCAAAAATTATACTAGCCATTTATAGCTGTTTTTTTTTTCAAATTTTTAATTTTTTTTCAATTTTTTTAAGCCTCCAATCACTTCTATAAATACCAAATCATTCCTACAAATTATCCACCATAAAAAAAAATCTCTATTCTCACTCAAACATTTTACATTCTTCATCTCAAAACATTGTTCTTCTCCTAAATTTAATCCATTCATGGATCCATTTGAGCAAATGCGTTGAATATTTGGGCAAAATTTGGCAACCGTTAGATGATCGTCGCTAGAGAACTCCTTCTTCTGCTTCTTTGCCTCCATTTTTTTATGATTTGAGTTTTGGGATTTTGAATTTAAGTGTGCAGTTTTTAATTTCTAGTATTTTAAATTATGTCTTTTTTTATTTTTTTAGGATTTTAAATTGTAATTTCCTTTTATTTAATAAAATGTGATTTTATTAATTGAATTTGTTGGAAATAAAAAATAAATGAAAGAATGAATAGTTAAGGGATGAGATGGTTAAGAGATGAAGGAATGCATGTGCTATTTTTTAATTAAGAGATGAAGTGAAAAGTACAATGAGACCCATGAATAGTTAAAGGATGAGATGGTTAAGAGATGGATAAAAGATAGCGTTGTGGATGGACTTATCATACTTAACATGCGAGACAGTTAAATACTCCATCCGTCCCAGATTAAGAGTCACTTTTTGCCATAAAAGTTCGTCCCAGTTTAAGAGTAATTTTTAGAATTTTCCTTATTTGGTCATACAATTTTACCCCATTCTTCATTAAAATTACGTCAAAATGCCATATATACATTAAAATAAACCAAAACAAAAATCAAAAGTCAAAAGGGACCCACCTTCAACCAACTCTATCATCTCACTTAATTTATTACACACTCTACCATCTTACTTCATTTATTACATACTCCACCATCTCACTTCATTTATTATACACTTTAACTTTTTCTTAAAACCCGAGCCATAACAATAAGTGACTCCAAATGTGGGACAGAGGGAGTAAGATTAATATCAATAAAATATGGTAATACTACTCCCTCCGTCCCGCTTTAGCAGTCCCATTGACTTTTCTGCACTCGTTTTGTAAAAATGATAATAAATAGTTAAAGTGAAGAAATAATAAAGTAAAAAAGAGAATAAAGTAAAAAATAGAATAATGTAGATAAGATTAATAAAGTAAAAAAGAGAATAGTATAGAGAAGAATCTTATCTACATTATTCTATTTTTTACTTTATTCTCTTTTTTACTTTATTATTTCTCCACTTTAACTATTTATTATCATTTTTGTAAAACGAGTACAGAAAAGTCAATGAGACTGCTAAAGCGGGACGGAGGGAGTAATATATTTCAAACCAAACAATACAAATAATATATTAATGTTAATAAAAAAAGATTGTCTGCAAGTGGGTCCGTGTTTACTTCATTAGAGAGCTACTACCATATAACGAATCCCAACGTTTACTTGCAATTATTTTTTCCTTGAAATAAACAAGATGTTATTATTATCCACAAATTATCCTTTGCAGTGAAAAACATCAATAGGAATGCGAGGTAAATTATTGCTGCAGATCCTCTGCTACAATTCTGTGAATTTGAAGCAACTTTCAGGCACCTTTTGACCGAGTGAAATTCCTCCACACAGAATCGATATTTGAGTGAATTTAGCACCGAATCGGAGCTTAAGATGGGGATCTACGGCAGGGTTTAGGGTTGATTTGAGCTATAAGTCGGAATTCGGATGGGGGAATGAATAATTTTGAGCGATTTGAAGACATTTGAGGTCAATATCGGGGTAAAAGAGTTTTCCTCTTTCTCCCTTTTTTTGTGAATTCATTGTTTCCCTTCCCGTTGTTGAAGTACTCTCAATTATGTTTACTTGTCGTTTGCTTTATGTAAAAATTGATACTTTGTCTGTCTCCTTCAAAATTTAGAAAAGAATAGAACAAAAAAAACTTGGGTCTTTAGTGGGCTTCTGTTTACCTCAAGTCTTTTTGTGTTCAAATTTCCCCCTTAATATTGTTCCCTTTTCATATTTTTACTTATTGTTTAATCCTTACCAGTTATGTTGTGTGCATGATGGGTATGAGTCATTATCTAATGATACACGGCCCTTACCAGTTGGATTGAATTATGGAACAAATATGCAACGAATATAAGCCGAGTTCATAATTTTCTATATGTATCTCAGTAGTGAGCCAGCCTCCAAAGAGTATATAGGGCACTTTTAGTTGGATAAGGAAATGGTGAATGATTCTTGTTGTATGCTTGTTGTGAGAATATCACTTACCATTCACAACTAGGCAGACATTGACTAGTTTATATTGATATTTTATTGCTAGTATGATTGGGATAGACTTGCAGATTATCTTGCTGAGAAATGGAGAGATTCTGTTTTCTTGTAAAGTTGTATAATCTCTTAAAGGGAATGATGCAATGTTCTGCTTGTCAACTGCTATATCTTTTGTAGTATTATTTGTGTAATGATATCATGTACAATTGTTAATTAGAATCAAACACCAATTATTAACTAAGTAAGGATTTGAGCAGAAGTTTGAGCGAGAACTGCTTGTTTGATTACTTGTTATGACACTATTTTAGGAATATTCTTTGTAGAGATGCCAACCAATTTTTTTCACTCTCTAATATTTGGCAATGGCTTTTTTAGTATGGCAACTCCAGTGGAACCTCCAAATGGGGTCAGAAATGAAGGAAAACATTACTACTCCATGTGGCAGACGCTTTTTGAGATTGATACAAAATATGTCCCAATCAAGCCCATCGGTCGAGGTGCCTATGGCATAGTGTGTTCTTCCGTTAACAGAGAAACTAATGAAAAAGTTGCTATCAAGAAAATTCACAATGCCTTTGAAAATCGCGTTGATGCACTAAGAACTTTACGCGAGCTGAAGCTTCTCCGGCATCTCAGACATGAAAATGTGATAGCTCTGAAAGATGTCATGCTCCCTATTCACAAGGGAAGCTTCAAAGATGTGTATTTGGTCTATGAGCTTATGGATACAGATTTGCATCAGATCGTCAAGTCATCTCAAGCACTTTCAAATGACCATTGCCAGTACTTCCTTTTCCAGGTATTTTCCACGAGTAGTTGTGTTGTAGATAGTGCAGTAGCAGCTTGCTTGACTCTTTGCAACAAAGTTGTATTACAATGATGGATTTGGTCAGTCACTCAGTTGTGTCTTACAGATGTATGCATTCATTCTTCTAATCTTCTTACACCAGAACGTCTACCGCATCCCTCTCCCCTATCATTGGGGAAAAAAAGAAAAGGGAAAAAAAAATCGATACCTACTTTTAAAAATCATGATTGGATTGTTATATGCATTCCTGTCAGCTAAATTCTGACATCTATATCCTATTTATTAGAAACTTTAATTGCTTGTTTGAGATCCTAGGATTTTTGTCATGAAAGTCTTGGTAATGCCTTAATCAACGTCTGTTTCTAGCTTGTACTCTACTGATTGTGGAATACAGGACAAATCATGACATTTATAATTGCTCTAGTTTATTTGTCGAAAGGAAATTTTCTTTTGCTTGTGCCTTGGGGATTGTGCATATACCATTCTTTGGTATATTCGTGATGCCAAGAATCAGGAACGTTGTTCTTCAGATGAGTATTCTGAGATTTCCATGATCATCTGACATGAATGCCTGATTTGATTTCTTTTTCATTTACTGTTTTTTATTATGATTATGTGTACATATATACACAATTCTGATAAATTGATATTGCACAATTGGCTGTTCACCTTTGTTTGTTACTATTTCTAAAAACTAATGCAGTTACTTAGAGGTTTGAAGTATCTTCACTCTGCAAATATTCTTCATCGCGATTTAAAGCCCGGCAACCTGCTCATAAATGCTAACTGCGATCTTAAAATATGTGATTTCGGCCTTGCTCGTACCAGCAGCAGTCAAGGCCAGTTCATGACTGAGTATGTGGTTACTCGCTGGTATCGAGCCCCAGAGCTCCTTCTCTGCTGTGACAACTATGGGACGTCCATAGATGTATGGTCTGTTGGTTGCATCTTTGCAGAACTCCTTGGTCGAAAGCCTATATTTCCCGGTACAGAGTGTCTTAACCAGCTAAAGTTAATCATCAACATCCTTGGCAGCCAAAAGGAAGACGATCTTGATTTCATTGACAATCCAAAGGCAAAGAAATACATCAGAACTCTTCCATACTCCCTTGGAACTCCCTTCACCCGTCTTTATCCCCACGCCCATCCTCTGGCGATCGATCTATTACAGAAGATGCTTGTCTTTGACCCTTCAAAGAGGATAAGCGTTACTGATGCACTCCAACACCCGTACATGTCTCCCCTGTACGACCCGAGATGTGATCCTCCAGCGCAGGTCCCAATCAACCTCGACATAGATGAGGATCTAGAGGAGGGGATGATTAGAGAAATGATGTGGACTGAGATACTGCACTACCACCCAGAAGGTGCTCCTGCAACCACCGAAATCGCCATTTGAAGATTCGACGTTGTAAGTCTGTGTTCTGTTTAAGTTATAAGAACAGTGATCATTTGGGTTCCTTTTTTTTCTTTTACTTATTTTAGCCTCTTATTTCAATAATGATGAGAAGCAATGGCATTAACAGTTTGAGCTGCTAATGTTCTGCTAATATCGGCATTTGGAATGCGGTTCACGGGCTTGACCTCTTTTCAAGAGCAATTGCCTTGTAATCTGTACATAGGTCTGGTGTTGTATGCCATCAACATTTCCTGTACATTACTTATCCCTCCATGAAAAGAATGTTTTTTTTCTTCAAAATAATACTGTAGGGGTTGTGGAATTATACATTTTTTCGTTAAGACACTTCTCACTTGCATGATAAAGCATAAGCATGAATATTGATTTTCTGGGTACACCATTACAGAGAACAAGAGATGAATTTTTAAAGAATACTAGTAGTAGGTTTTAACTTGAGCTAGGGTAGACAATGCGAGTACTAAATAATGATTAAAATAAATACTAGCCATTAGTATTTGCAACTTCTAAAATCCATAAGAGCATCCGCAGCGGTGAGAATTTCGGTGCTCGTCCGTCCGTGCCAGCGGCACGGCGCTACTCTTAGCTAAGAGCACGTCCGTGCCGCTGAGCAGCCCTACGTGGCACGCTCTGATTGGCCAATGGCATAGCCGTTGGCAAATTCGTTTTTTTATTTTTTATTTTTTGAAAAATTCGAAATTTATTTTAATAAATGTTTTTAAATAAAAAAAAATATTTTCCCACTTCCCAAAAAATTATATCCGTTTTCTACCCACTTTTAATTTATTTTTCAATTTTTTTTCTCCAAAATTCACATTTTCATCTATAAATACCCCCACTTCAACACAAAAAAAAAAATCACATTCTCATCTATTCTATCATCATTCATCTAATTCTCTCATCTTTTTTCCTCATACTCTCTCATCTAAATTCCCACCACACTACATAATGTCCGGCTCCGGCGATCACCCCTCCGGCAATCGCGGTTGGAACCACGATTGGTTCGACTCCGAGGCCGGATATAGTCCGGAAACCCAATTTACGGCCCCTCCTCAAACCCAAGGTTCGCAAGCTCCGGGTGGCTACCGTCCTTACCCGTTGCACGACCTAAACGCCCTCGGGTTCGGGTGGGCTCCCAAACCCGGATCGGGAGGGAGCAACAGCTCTACTCCTACTCCTACTTCTGTTCCTACTCCTCTTGTTCGTGGCACCCGCACCCCGTACACTTTGGGTGAGATGATGGCGATGTTCAAAGCCTACTTGGCAGTCTCCGAAGATCCGAACGTCGGCACGAACCAAACCGTGGATACGTATTGGTGGCGCATCACTCGCCTCTACAATGAAACCTGGCTGGCGGGAACCATCTATCACAATGATAGTATGGTTCGCAATTGCATCTACAGATGCAACGAGACAATCGGGAAGTTCCAGGGGATTTACCTCCAGGAAGAGCGGTCGGCGGGGAGCGGCACGAACGAGCTCGACATCATCACTGCCGCCTTGGCGGCATACCAACGGGAGGAGTTCAAACCGTTCAAGTACCTCGATTGTTGGCAGGAGGGGCGCCTACATCCGAAGTATAGGGGCGGCATAGTTGCCCTATCCGACGACGCCTCCGATGATGTGGCTACCTAGCTTGCCAGAGCTAACTTGAATAGCCCCGACGCTGGCCCGAGCAGTTCCCACCCGCAAGGAAGGAAGAAGGCGGCGGGCAACCGCCCCCGCCGTCGCGCCTCGACTCCATCAGCCCCCGCCGCCCCCGCTCCCTTTGTGCCTCCTCCACCCCCGAACAACACGTTGTGGGCCATCTTGAGTCAACTCTATATGAACGATACGTCTCAGATGACTCCGGATCAACTTGCAACACATGAGCAAATGATCCGGGGTCTCAAGAGGCAATTGGGGATAAAGGACTAGTCTTCCACGTGTGTAATTTTTAATTTGTAGGATTTTAATTATGTATTTTTTATTTTCTAGGATTTTAATTATGTATTTTTATTTTTTAGTATTTTAATTATGTAATTTTTATTTTTTAGGATTTTAGTTATGTAATTTTTATTTTTTAATGTATTTTTATAATGTTGAAATGTTTTTAATAATTGGAGTATTTAAATTGAATAATAGAATGGTGGGACCTTTGAGCTTGTCCTTAGCTAAGAGCACGGATGTGGGTGTTGTGCTTTTAGCTAAGGACAAGGAGTAAAAGTGGGTCCGGGTCCACCTTCGTGCTTTTAGCTAAGAGCACGGATGGGAATGCTTCAAGTAAATTGACGAAGAAAGTCTGATTTACAGACTAGGGGAGTTAAATGCGGTCGAAAAGGTCTACTTGATCATAAATAATCATTAATAGTCAATAACAGTCTACTTGGCTATAATCAATAATAATCACCACAAATTCTGCTATGAATTCATCACGTTATGACTAATGGAACGATCCTAAGTTTAGGCCACAAATCTAGTATCTTCACATCATTTTTAAAAAAAAATTTCATACTAGTATTTATTTCAATTTCGATATCAATAAAATTAAAATAAAGGACCAAAATTCAAAAAATTATAGTAGTAATTAAAATTCGAAAATCATGTTGAGTAGAAACTCTAAGAGTGGAAAAGTAATTTATAAACTAATTAAATAGTCCCTTTTTCAATATTCTTGTATTATTTTAATAACTTTGAACGATGATATTACGCACAACTTATATTAACTGAACCCCTCAAAAAGGAGAGATGTTTTTTTTTTCTTCCATAAATACAAAAATTACTATAAAATGTTAGGTTAGATTTTACCATTGCACTTGGTTTTTCATATATATTCGGACACTACGAAAACAGTTAGGTAGATTTTCTACTTTGATAACTTTATGATTAAATTTACCACTGTACTTGGTTTTTTCAATGTTTTATAGTACTACTATATATATTCGGACACGATAAAAATAGTTTTTCCTTTCTTTTTTTAACGCAAATGAAATCAAGTAGGTTTATGAATAATCCTTAGCTTAGATAAGAGATAAGAGCATCCACAATAGATGCCCTTAGCTTAGATAAGAGTATCCACAATAGATGCCCTAGTGGAAGCCCTCTTTCTGCAATGGTGGAGCCCTAGTGCATGCCATATCTTTTATCCACTTTTCATTTCAATTTTAAATCATTATTTTTTAATTTTATTTTTAATTACTATAAAATACTAAAATATATTATTTTAAACACCACAAATGCAAAAAAAATAATAAAAAAACTACATTACTTAATTGAAAAGTGGAACTACATCATACTTAGATAAAAAAAAAATTACATTAAAACTGAAATACTAAAAAAAAGAAAAAACCAAACTAGTCATCTAAATTCAACCTTTGCGCCAAATTCTTGATCATATTCTTAGTCCTCTGTCGGGCTTCCGGATCGGTTTCTTGACGAAGGCTGTTTTGGGCGTCAAGTATAAACATATACTCAACCACCTCGCGATAACCTCCGAACTCCTCGATCGCCCTGTCCATGAGCTGAACAGATGGAGGAGGCGTAGCCTGCGGGGGGGCCGCTGATCCAGACGCGCCCGCCTTCGCCTTCCCTTTGGCCTGGGCTTTGGCAGCCTTGGTACCAATGGGACGTCTAAAAGTAGACGTAGGCGTGCCGGAACTCCCTTCCGGCTCAGCGTTCAGATCCACAGGAGATAGACCGCTGCTTGTGTAATTGCCAGCGGCGGTGTTCTTCGTCCGCTTCGGAGCCGAGGATCCAACCGGTATCCCTCCGTTGAACTTCCCCTTGTCCTTCAAGATCAACCAAATATTGTACAGCTTGAACTGCCCGAACTGTCGTTGGTACTCGGACAACGACTTGTTGAGGACATCCTCCATGCTCTTACCGCTAGCCCTTCCGTTCCTGTTCTTGTTGTAGATATAGCAGAAGTTGATGTGGACCTTGATCCGATCCCAACACTTGCGCAGCTGAACCTTGGTCCGCTTGAACGCCCACTTCGGTTTCACCTCGTTGTAGCGTTCCTCAATGCGATCCCACATCCTGGCCGAAGTCTGGTTGTTGGAGGATATCGAATCCTCCGAACATCGACCCAACACTGAGCCACCTTCAGGTACTCATCCAACTCGTAGTCAGTACGCCCTGTTGCGTACGTACTCCTCGTTCGGCTCGTCGTGTGGGAGTGGGACTGGGACCGATGGCGCCTTTTCTTTCCGCGCCATCTTCTTCCTCCCTTTCTTCGGCAGCGGCCGCACAGGGGCAGGAGGTTGCCCACAACTAGGCTCCATATCCTCAACCCGATACTCCTCGGTGCCGAAGAACGGATCGAACTCAGAGTCGGAGATGAAAGTGGATCGTACAGATCCGGGCGTCTCAACCCGGTAGTCTTCGTGGCCGGGCCACCGGGCGCCGCCGCCTCCTCCAAACATCGGCATATTATCGTCGACATTATTCGGGCTTGAGTATTGACTCGGATCCACTGTTGAAAGTGTGGATATTGAGAGAATATAGAAGAGAAATTGAAAGGTTTGGTGAAAAGTGAAGAAAATGGAGTATTTATAGTGGTTTAAATTAGGGTTAAATAATTTTTAAAAAAAAAACCCCCGAAAAAATCGGGCTCGGGCGCGCCTCTGCAATGGGCGCCCGATCGATCGGGCGGACGATTGGTCGTGACCGAACTCTCGGTCGCGCTCGGGCGTGACCGACACCTGCAATGGATGCCCGACCACGCCCGAGCTCGATCGGGCGCGCGATCGAGCATCCATTGTGGATGCTCTAAGCACGTTTTATCTGAAGCTAAGTGGATGCAACAAAAAAGTACAAGTACAATATTATTTACATCAAAATTTATCAGTTTCAACTTAAAAGTCACTTAAAATTATAAATTTAGCCAGGAAGATCGAATTTATAGTGAAAATATCGGAAACATGTAGGATGAAATGTAACTATTGTAATTTTAGAAAACATAATTTTACCTTTCATGAAAACATTACACAACCAACTATTAAACTTTTGGATTTTTATTTATTTTCTTTCCGTTGTAATTTTGCCTCGTTTGTCTTCCTATAATTATCATTTCCACTGTCTAACTTGCAGTTTTTCCTAATTTTTGACATTCTTTTCGATTTTAAACTATATATTTTTTTCAATTCTATTTCCTCCTATCTAGTTCTTTCTAGTTTCTTAATATAGTAGAAAGTTGATTAGGGTCCATAAAGACTGCAGCCTTAAACAATAATTGCACCAACATTTAAATTTGATTTAAGGTGCTACACTTTTCTATTGTGTTCCAAATTCATAGGTAGGCAAAAACAAAAAGTCCCATGGTCGGTTATGTAGGGCCTCAATTATGACCCACTTTTGACTAAGTATAAAAGTGCTTTAATTTATTATCAAGCTATGGTTGAGAATTGATTTTGTTTTCGAATCAAGTTGTGCAACTTTTTTCATGTAAATATGTACGAGTATTTAATTAAGTAAAGGTTAACAAGAAAGATTTTGCTCATGATTCTAAATGCTATTGAAAGTGCATTAGTTTAAACTTAGGTTATGTATAGAGCTAATAAAATATTTCATTTTAGTACTAGTATTTCATTTTAGAACGTTATAGTGTAGTAATTCACTATTTCTAGGTATATGATGATGCTTTTATTTTTTTGAACTATTTGTACAATGTGAATGATAACGGTAGCAAAGTAGTAGAGGTTATAGCCACTATACCTTACTTGATTTGATTAAAAATTGTACTTACAATTGGCTTCTAAAGTGTTTGCTTTAGACTTTTTACTTGCCTTCATCCCAAAGGCAACAATTTGAATATTTTAATTTTACTGAACATAATATTCTTACCAAATTCATTACTGCCAGAGTACTTAACGTTGAAAAAAAGATAGATATTGAGCACAATAACATCATGTTATAAGCTAAATTGACTCGAGAAAATTCCACGTAATTCGATTGTTTGTGGTAGCCTTAACCGGCCAACTGACTTGCTCGGACACTTTTATTCTAGACTTGAGTTTGGTAGTATATAAGAATTGAAAATCTTATTGTGAAACTTGAAAAGTAATTAACATAGTAGTAAATGTTTATTTTCATTTTTTTTTCTACCAAAATGGCTAGAATTAGTAGTATATATGTTCAAGTGATGGTAAGGCTTTTGAAATTTGATTTTGTTTTTAGTTAGAGGATGGAATCTATATGACCCTCTCTCCCCTCGACAACTCTACCTCTCTCAATCGCCTTTTCCCCTTAATTTAGAATATATTTTCAGTTGTGTTTCACTTTTCTTTACTGTCCCGCCTCCATTCTTGTTGTATAAATAGGTCATCACCTTCCCTCACTACTTCCCTTTCCCTCTCTCTCTCTCTCTCTCTCTAGTAGATGATATGCATATAGGTAGTGTGATTGATGTTAGAGATAATTAGAATGTTGATGATATGTATATAGCTAGTGTGATAGTATATTCTGGTTTGCGGCGTCTCCTTCACTCCTTCTCTCTTGTTTTTCTCTACTGGTTCTACGTTTTCTCATAATAAAATAGGAAACGAAAATGGATTCCTCGGCTTCCTCAGATGTGCAACAGCGTAAGCAGAGGAGAATGGAATCAAACCGTGAGTCAGCGAGGCTGTCGCGGGTGAAGAAGCAGAAGTATATGGACGATCTGAGAGCTGAGGTTGCTCAACTCTCCAAACTAAATAACCAGATATCGAACAGCATGAATGCCAGCATGCAGCAGTGTGTCAAAATTGAGGCGCACAACCACGTGCTGAGGGCTCAGATCATGGAGCTCTCACAGAGGTTCCATTCCCTCAAACAAATATTGACTCATCACGCCGTCTTTGAGGCTGATGATAGTTTGTTGAACAATTCTTGGAATTTGTTGGGGGCCTCACACCACTAATGGTTATCCCCACGTAAACGTAATGTAACAATGACGCAACACAAGAGATAAAAATCACAAACATGTTAGAGTTGCAAATTGAAGATATACTACTATGATATCTTTTAAGATAAATGCTTTTAATTCAATCAATTCATCTTTCATATTTGGTGCTCCATCATACTTTTACCGCACCACGTCATTCCTTATGTGTTATTATTGTTTTGTCCACGTAGATAATCTGGTTGCCACATCATCGCGAGTTTCAAAAATTAGGGACAAACCATACTTTAACTATTATTTGTGATTTGTTACATAATTTATCCTTTAGAAATCCATGTTTATGTGACTTAATCTTTACACAAAATATATACTCCTTTGCATATATTACTCTCTTGTCTCATAAAAATAGATTAGTTTGATCATTTTGGCATGTCCTTTAAAATTAGACTATATCTAAATAAGGAAACTTTTAAACAACTAGTAGTACTACTAATAATATAGGCTCTATAGTCCACTAATAATACTAATTCCATTATCTTTCCTCTTTATCTCTCAAACTTAATTATTGTGCATTAAAACACGTGTTATTTTAAGTTGTGCTATTTTAAGAAAGATATAGAATAAAAAAGAAATAAAGAAAGTAAAATAAAACCAGAAAAAAGTACTCCTACAAAATAAAAATTAGAATAAGAAAGAAAAAAATTAATGAAATAAGAAAGGAGAGAAAACAAATTTGTTCAAACTTAAACTTCTACTCTAGTACTATATAGAGTCAAATCTCTTGCCATGACATTTAACATGATATACATATTAAATACTTTAGCATGGCTTCATAAGGACTGGCCTAGTGAAAGACCTTTCACGAGAAGCTTGCAATATAAGTAATAAACAATTTCCTTAGCTAGAAATTTGTGATTCTAAACATCCTTAGCTAGTAAAAGTGGCCGTAGACGTTCATCATCATACTACAACAGTAGATTTACAAACATATTTCATTTCCACCTTGCTTGAGGTTTCCTGATATATGAGCAAGAAACTTCGATATGAAAGCAACTCACGTTTTCTATATACAAAGGAAAGAGTTTGGG
Organism: Salvia hispanica; assembly: GCF_029641045.1. NCBI lineage: Eukaryota > Viridiplantae > Streptophyta > Magnoliopsida > Lamiales > Lamiaceae > Salvia > Salvia hispanica. The sequence continues at coordinate 46,929,746 of NC_142692.1, read as the reverse complement.
GAAATAGCCACCAGCACTACTTCAGTAGCTACATGGACTGATCATGATCACACGAGCTGCAACCGCATCTTTATCTCAAACTCAAACATATCCAAATAATTGGAAACGATCTATGACACGCAGGTTTGTCTCATTGGAGTGAGAAGTCTGGCAAAGCGGAGTGGAACATGAGCTCTCACCAAAGCTCCACTTTCAACATACTCCTGTCATATCATTATCATTAAAATTATCATTATCACTATCACTTACTTTCCTTTAAGAAGCACATTTAAAGGGGTTAAAAGCCGAGCTCCTATATTATTGTTGCCAAAAATACCTATGAAATGGATACTGAATTGCATAACCCCCAATTTTTATCTCGATAAGATTAAAGGATCAGATGCTTCTGAATAGAAGAGCAATTATACTCTTTTGGTGTGTTCTCTTCGATGGAAAAGAGAGGAATACATATATTACTCCTTTTCCACAATTTTACTCATGTTTTGTAGGATTAAATAATTTTCCAAAGGCAGGATGGGAAATATCCAGTTTTCTGTACTATTTTGGTTTATATTGCTGCACTGGTATCTAGCAAACCAACAAGATTCTAGCATCAAATTTAATGAACCCAGGTTTATCCAAACCATTTTGGAAACTAGTGATATCTTTCTCTCCTGTCAAACGACCAATTTCCCATATTGTGAATAGGAATTATTAGATAAGCCAGCTTTGAGGAAATACTGTGATATCCTATGTTTTATGTTTTCTCTTTCTCAGTCCTATATTAACTAATTTAAAGCTTCGGAGTACTTTAAAAGGGAGGTTCTCAAGTAGGAAATGATCTTTCAGAAAAGCTTTGGATATGAACAGAATCTGTTCAATTTTTTCAAGCTTCAATTTCACAAAGAAAGGGTGGTTAAAATAGAAATACGAAGAAGAAAAACTTACAATCTTTTCAACCATGCCAACATGATGTATGGTACTTAGGAGCTCTCCTTTGTCAAAAGGAATCAGAGCTTCCACCCATACCATCGTATCCTGTAGAAAAAACAGGATCAAGCAAGCATATTGAATACAAAAAAAGTTACAGGATCACGTAAACAACCAACTTTCAAATTTGAAGAGAGGAAGTTATTAGTACCTTCAGTTTTTCTTGAACTGCGTTGCAGAAATCATCAAGTCCTTCACCAGTTAAAGCAGACAAACATACAATATCAGGGTTTTTTTTGGCTTCAGACCTCATTTTATCAGGATCTTTGGCATTATCAACCTGCAAAAATATGAATTAACCCATAACATAATCCTTATGTAATTTGGATCAATCTGTCAGAGCATGTAATTTGAACAGATCTGTGAAATCACGTCACCTTCATAATTAAGAACAATAAACAAAATAAATTAAGTTATCGTTATGAATTGGACTGCCAAATTGTGCCAAGGCTGTAGAAGAAACAATACGACCGAGGCTTGTGCCATGCAGTCATACACGTTCATGTACAAGAGATGTAATTTAAGAAAAATATCATTCAGCTAAATTAATGTGCATTGCCTTATCCTGAACAAACTTGGCATAAGAGCAGGAGGGGTGATTGTTTTAAAATATTCATTAGACAATATAAATGGTAATACAAAATCTAGGTGATTCAGCAAGCTGTGAACCAACAAACAGTATAGACTAGATGATCCATTATACCTTGTTCCACACAATTAACTTTGGGATGGAGGATGTATCAAGTTCTTCAAGAACTTTGTCCACAGCATCAATCTGTAACTCAGCCAATGGATGGCTGATTCAAATTGGACAATGTTATCAGAAACTGCATAGTTGTGATTCACAACTGCTATTTGACATCATTTTTACCTAATATCCACCACATGTACCAGAAGTGACGATTCAGATATCTCTTCAAGAGTAGCTCTAAAAGCAGCAATCTGGTGGAAGAAAGATCAGAGATAAGAACATCATGATAATAATCCTCACAAGCAGGAGTCATTCCCCTATCTGGTGGGTCTCAAATGCCACATCATGTAAAATCTCAATCCTCAACACCCACCTACTACCTCTACAAACACAATCCACCAATACCATACAAAATCATTTCGGTACAAGCAAATGCCTCTAAACTATTTTATTAAGATCATTATATAACTTATTATTCTCCTAATTAACTTTATTTAGCACATCTATTAATATTAGGAATAGGATGTAAAATTTTATTTTCTTAATCATGAATTTCATGTAATTACATTTAGTTTTGTGCATCCGATGCACTGTGTTAGGATATAACCCCCAAATAACTCCTTGTGGATGCTTTAACAGAGAGACATAGTGGGGATCCAGTAAATCAGAAAACATATGAACCATATCTCAAGAAAAAATGGATAACAACAATGAAACGTCTGGACTTGGAAATGTACTTACCAATGTTGTTGGCAACTTCTGGATGAAGCCAACAGTGTCAGTCAAAAGGAACTCCTTCCCATTCTTTGTCTATACAAAAGATAATAAGACAGTAACTCACATTTAGGATGTGCATAAATGACATTTTATAGCAGAATCAATTAACAGTAAAGTATTGCTATATTATCCATCCAAATCATGAATATCATTGATTAGCAGAGTAAAGTAAAGGAAATAAGGGAAGCAAAAAAAGTTGAATAATGAATACTAAATCTGATTGTATTTCTTATTAGCGGAAAACAGCCATCAACAGATTGATTTGAAGGGTCATTAAATACGAAATAGATTAAAAAAATTAAAATTATCTAAGAAATAATTACTAAGAAAAATTTGAAGTTGTACCTAAACAACCATTGTTTGTGTTTAGGAATATTCTACTAAGATCATAATTAGCTGTGACTGTGAGGTTAATTGTCTTAAATCGAATAGAAGAAAGAAGTGTTTTTTGGGACATTATACTAGCCTGAACCCTTCTTGTAGTAGGATCAAGTGTTGCAAATAGCTTGTCCTCTGCAAGAACATCAGCTCCAGTCAACCGGTTTAGAAGGGTACTTTTTCCAGCATTTGTATACCCAACCTGAAACATAAATGTGACATTCATATCTCTCATTCATACAAGGGCTGAACAAATAATGATTTGTATACAGAGAGTAATCGTGCATGCCACTGCACATTCATGATTCAACTACTTGTATACATAATCAATAAAAGTAGTAGAGTTATGATTCAGAAACAAGGGCCATGCATAAAATAGAGCATCATATTGCAGCTCACTTAAGCATATAGGTTTAGTGGAAGATGTGGCCCAAATAAATCCTCTTTTAATCAGCTGACTAATATCATTCAGATTGTTTATCCACTAACTAAGCCGAAATAAAATTTCATACCAATGATACAACAGGTACGGGTATGGCAAATCGACGGTTTCTGTACTGCTTTCGATGTTTGCGGACAGATTCTATTTCCTTCTTGAGAGCACCAATCTGAAAAGTCCAGAAAAATGGCAAGTTACAGACATGAAAAACCAAAAAAAGGCATGGAAGCCAAACAGGGTGGAAACAAAGGTCCGTTCATGGAAACATGGTACTAACACTTGCGGTTGCTCAAAGCAATATTGCTTTGATAGGGAACAGACGAAAGAAAATACTACTAGAAACTTTCAGAAAACTCCTTTAGGTAATTCGAGTACCAAAGCATTCAGTCCAATTACTATTAACTCGTATAGTTAGTTATAAGAAAGGCAGTCCACTGTCCTCATAAAGTCATAGTATGTGGTCAATTTTACTGAAGTAAACTATAAAGGTGATACTGCATCACTTAAATGATATCGAACTAGGAGAATGTAATAAGAGGTACTTCACCAGACACTGTAACTCTGAGATCATTGAGAATCTTACAAAATAAAAAATAAAAATAATCAACAGTCAGTTATAACAATACAAGACAACAAATAATAGTTCAGATCCTAAACTACTAGTATATGAATAATGGCCATGGCTAAAGGCATGTGATATCAGAAGTTATAGATCCGCTTGAAATTTGACCTATGTCCAAGAACTATGAAAAAACCCACCTGGTCGCGCAAGATACGCTTATCAACTTCAATTTGTTTCTCACCCATACCCTTCACTTGTCCTCCAGCTTGGCGTTCAAGATGGCTCCACATTTTTGTTAATCGTGGTAGTTGGTATTCCATCTGAGCCAATGAAACCTGAAAGTGAAAGCTAAACTTATTAATATCAGAAGAAGTACTACTTTTGAAGACACAAATCAGTATAAAGTACCTGTAAAGCAGCTTCACGAGTAGCTGCTCGCTGGTTGAAGATATCAAGGATAAGTGCAGTGCGGTCGCATACCCTAACATCACCACCAAAGGTCTTCTCCAAATTCCGCAATTGCCTTTCTTCAAAAACAAAACATAAGTTGGGAGAAGAACCCATTTGAACATAAAAATCCTCATATATAGGAAACAAGAAAGGAAGCCCCACCACCATTAAGGCATTAACTCTTAGTTCCTCAGTCCAATAGCATGGCCACATTGCACATATAGTTAAATAGAAGAGCTAATTAAAGTTCTATACTGGCATAAATTCCTTTTTATCAAAACCCAAATCAATGAGAAATAAGAATATAGTGATTGGCCTTTATAGATTTGATCAATTCTATCATTAGACCTAATATCCAAGTAAGCCACATCTGATGCCTGGTGCCTAGAATTAGCTTTGATGCTAGAGTTGATAAAATTTGTAAAGGTCGGGTACTAAATTGCTATTTCTCACGGAGCATGTTATTTTATACATTTTTCAGAATAGATGGGAAAGAAATTGTAATTAAGCCTACATAAAACTAAGAAAACTTAAAAAACAACTTTATATGTCAAATTTACATGACAATACCCTAAGCTATAACAAAATTTCCATAGTTGAAAGAATTGAAAATTCAGGAGAGTAAGCATCACTGGTGAAGTCATTAAGAACTAACCCTGGTGAAAGTTCGTCATCAAAAATAACTGTCTCTATATCAAACGCCTGAATGGCACTCTTAATCTCTGCCACTTTTCCAGACCCTATATACGTCCTGGGGTTGGGTGTCACAAGGCTACACCAAAAACAAAAATCTGCTCACTTAGTGAACTATATCTCTCAATATTCTCAACACATACAAAATTTGTCGACATATTCAAACTGGAAATGAAATAAACTAGTAGCTTACTTTTGGTAAGTAGAGCCAGCAACAAACAATCCAGCAGTATCAGCAAGCTGCGCTAGTTCACTAAGTGAATCCTCTATACCAAATGAAATATCATTGTCCCCTTTCCTCGCCACACCAACAAGATAAGCTTTCTCTTCAAACACCTAGCATTAGAGTTTCATATTAGTAGTCAAAATGATGCATATGAATATCAAACACATATCTTCTCTCAGCTGAATCACAGGCGCATGCTAAACAGAGTGAAAATCCTCGATTGCAAAACATTACTTATAAAGCAAGTTAAAATAACAAGCTTTATCTTTAACCACCTAGATTCGAACCTCAAATAGTAATCAAAGAGATGCATATGAATATCGAGCACATATCAATTAATTTTCAGCCTCTAATGAATCACAAGTTTACAACATCAAGTGAAAATCCTAAATTACAGAACACTGAATAACAAGCTATTCATATTAGTACTTAAATGATGTGTATGAATAAGAAACACCAAATTTCCTCATTTTTAATACTATATCAAATACACAACACATAATGTAACTCTGCAGATTGAACAAGAAAAACGATACCTCTCGTCCATTTCGCAGTGTGAAGCGATTTTCCTTATCGCTGTCCTCCACATTAGCCTTCTTGCCTTCCATCTTCTTCACCCGAGTCCGAATTGGTGCTTCATGAGATTCTTCCATCGCAGTTCCGACGATTCCATCCGCCGGCGCATCAACCTGATCCTCAGGTTGAGCATCAACCGGGGTGGTCCGGTCGGAAACGGTGTCGTCGGGGTAGAGAACTCCAACTCCGTCAGTGTGAACAGCCTTGATGGTACAGAAATCATTATCGTCAATTCGAAGATTGCAGAATTGATAGGGCTTGGAGTTAGGGTTAGGCGCCAATCGATGTCGGGAAACGGAATCGAATTCCCGATTCAGAAACGAGGGCTTCAAGATTGAGCAAAAGCATAAGCTCATGATAATAATTGCTTCAATTTTTTGCAGCTCAAAATTCTTAATTTACAGTCGATTCAATTGCTGGAAGCAGTGTTGTTGTGTAACGATTGAATTTCTCTGCAATTTTATTTGGATTGGTGGTTATTAACCGTTACGGAAATTATTTGGATTTGTTTCTACATATTTATCTTTTGATCATTTTGTCTTTTCTATATCTCACTATCACTTTATCGCGGAGTTAATTTTTTAAAAGCAAAATTAACTGGCGAGTGGAGAGTTTTAAGTGGCTTAAATTACTAGTACTACAAAACATGCACCGACCAAGGTGGTAATTTGGTATGACAATATGTAATACTAGTACTTAGATTTATGTGAAATAGTTTAAGTCATGGAGTTCATTAGTGTGATGCACTTCTAATCATGCAATAGTTTTTTTGTGATACTATATCACAAGCATTCGCAAATAGTATTAGTGTCACGTGCATTTTCTTGCAAAAGTAATTGAGATGTCACATGCATCACTTTTTACTGTATGTCTATCACATGCATTTGCAAATAGTATATGGACATGCATTTTCTCGCAAAAGTAATTGAGGTATCACAAGAATACTTTTTTATCGCTCTTTCACTACATAATATATCTATCAAATGCATTTGCAGATAGTATCTGGTGTTACGTGCATTTTTCTGCAAAAGTAATTGGAATGTCACAAGTATCGCTTACTACTATTTATCACTCTTTACTGTGTCTATCACATGCAAATGTTTTATATTTCTAGCAATATATATTTAGTTTATAAATAGCTTGTAAAAAATTTAGAAGATAGCACAAACTTACTCATTCCACTTACAAAAAATGTTTTCCGGTGAAAACACATCAGTTTCATAAGACTCAACTCACTCACGTTCTGATGATTCTAATACCACTGTAATCAGTCAATGAGAGGAACGAGTTTCTTAACAAACAAGAATATGGTTCTTGACAATCCTAATAGGAGTATAACTATAGAAGCTCAAGCTCTTAGAAACAGTATTGTGATTGATAATCCGAGATTGGTGTAGAAAAAGGTATTGGATTTCTTATATTTGTGTATTTTATTATGTTGTGATGTCTAATAATTTTTATAAAAATTTGAATTATAAAATAATTTATATAATCTTTATATATATTTAATATATTCAAATAAATTATAAATTATAAATCTTATACTACTTGCTAAAAATATGTGAAAAAGAAAATATTTAATTGGATTGAGTTGAGCTATTAATAGAAGTAAAAATTATAGTAGGAGTAGTAAATTAGCGATTGTATACATAGATAAAAAAGGAAATGAATATAGTATTATTAAAAATTAATTAAGGTTGGATTGAATGATGTCACGGATGAGAATAGCGTAGTGTTGGGCATAACTTGGTGCTTCTACACTCTACAGTACTGGTTGGATACAAAAGAGATATTTTCATCAAAAGTCGCAGTGAATTATACTCTTGTTTCAATCGTCTTACAAATAAGCTCAGAAGTCAAACAAAAATTGGTATGAAAATATAGTAGTAATACTATATTTTTTGGGTGATTCATATTTTTATAGGGGCAAACACAAAAAGAATTATAGGGACTATATCTCTAAACTCTATTAGAATATATATTTTTAAAGTGATTCATATCATTTATAGGGGTGGATGAAAAAGAATTTAGTAGGGCCATGTATTCTAAACCTTTATTTGACATTTTTTTGAGTGATTCATATCAATATAGGGATTTTTGCATAACAATTACATAAAGTTTGGATGATTAAATATTTTATAAAAGAAAGAATTGGTCAACACGGGCTTATAAAGAGCCTTGATCCATCCATTTTATCTGCCCCTAGGTGATCTGTCCAGCTAAAGACAAGAAGATGTTTAGGATTTTAAGCTGAGTGGATGATCAATATTTAGAAGTGAGATGATACTCACAAGTCAGTCATGATATTTTAAGATACAAACAAGACAAGGCACTATCAAAAGGAGGTTTGTCAATCATGCTCATAACACTATTTTCGTCTTTTGATCTCTATACAAGATAATATTCACAAGTCAGTCATGAATTTTTAATCTCCACATGAGATGATGCTTTGGAACCGTAGGTGATCTTATAAGTTTTGGATGAGATGACATTTCAGTTCTGATTTTCAAGAGTTTCAATTGAGATAATGCTCACAGCTTAACTAGAGATGAGATGATTTTAGAACTCATTTATTGTGTTTCAAGCTCTCAACGAGATAATATTCATTAATAATTAGATGTTACTTGTAGACTTCTAGTCTTTACAGTTGGTACCTTACTTATGACCGTTCTCTTATTTTATGGGGCAAATAACAACTTTTTTTTGGTAAATGTAAAAAAAAACGAATAGATAGATGACAAACTTAGACATTAGAAATACTACTCTATCTTAAGGTGTGACCACTTTGAATCTACTTGCAAAAATCATGTTTAACACAAATTTATGCTTATATTTTATTGTTCAGGAATTTAATTTAACAAACATGGACATTTGAAATATCTTAAGGTGTGATCAAGAGTTTAATCGGGTGATATGATAGAGTGAGAAAATATAAATTACTCCCTCCGTCCGCGAATAGGAGTCTCGGTTGACCATTTTCATCCGTCCGCCATTAGGAGTCCCGGCTAGACATTTTATCTTGGGAGTATAAAAAATGACCTCACTTTTCCCTTAATTTAGAAGCTGCAATTAATTTTAATCCACTTTGATTGCAAATAATAATATAAATGGGTCTCACATTCAACTATCACACACTTAAATTATTACACTCAAACTTTTTTTAAAACCCGCACCCAACTCAACTGGGACTCCTATTCGCGGACGGAGGGAGTACTATTTAAATTCTAAAATGATCAAATAAACTTAATCAATTCATCAAATTAAACAACAGTATATTGACGGACAATTAACACAATCTTTTGTTTGTAAATTATTACACCAAATCTTCCTGTCTAAATTGAAGATAACATAATGTAATAAATTTCTAATGATAGTCAAATGTTAATTTCGACTCGAAGAAATTTAATTTGTTATTGGGCGCGACTATCAACGATATTATTGCTCAATTAATTGAATTTTACTATTTGCGGGGTTCATGAATAAGATAATTTCACATTTAAAATTATCTACTAAGTAATTAAATTTTTTAAAGGAAAATTAATATCCGAGAAGTAACTTTAATTAAAATCGAAGCGTTACGCTATATGCCAAAATTTAATTTTTGTGTCATGAATATAGAATAATCGAGCCGTGCAAGTCATTTGACTTTTTTCGGTCCTACATGTATAATAGTTTCATTATATATTTATTCAATAGCTGCAAATAATAATAATGAAAAGTTCGAACAATGTTGTAGATTGCGTTGTTAAACGTAAACTAAAAGAAGAAATGGCAATTATCACGAATTACCATTAGATGGTCCATCTTGTTGGTTTGCTATGAAAAGATGAATCCCAAAGTTGTCGATTTTTTTCAAATCACCCACATTTTTTAATTTTCGGACATGGATGGCTTTCTTTTTTCTCAGGGCATGTGACACAAAACAAACCCAATAATTATTAGATATATGATGGGTTTGGATTTAATCTCAAAACATTTTAACGAAAAGGATATGTACTATTTAATCAGGATGTGTTATAATGCTGACGTTCTTAAATGACTAATTTATTAATTTATTAACACAATGTATTAAAAATGTAACACAATCACATTAAAATGCACTTGACATTTTAATGTGATCGTGTTGAATTTCAATGTCATCGTGTTGACATTTTTAATACACTGTACTGATAAGTTAGCAACTTAAGAAAGTTAACAATGGATTACACAATGTTTGTGTTCCAATATGTCACGTCCTTAATTCACTATTTTATAAAGATTAATTATGTAAAAAAGTATTTAGCACTAAAATTGATATTTTAAAAACTACTCCCTCCGTCCTCGATTAATTGTCACTCTTTTCCATTTCAGTTCATCCCTTGATAATTGTCACACTTCATTTTTACCATAAATGGAAAGTAGGTCTCACATTCCACTAACTCTCTTCACTCATATTTTATTATTAAACTAATATTAAAAAGTGGGTCCCACATTCCACTAACTTTTTCAACCAACTTTTCTTTACATTTCTTAAAACCCGTGTCCGGTCAAAGAGTGACAATTAATCGGGAACGGAGGGAGTACTCCCTAGACCTTAATTATGGATTAATTTACTCGATGACATGAAAACATGGGCGAAAGGAGATAGATAAACTAGATTTATTTAATACAATAGTAGTTCTTGACAAATTGCATGCATGACACAATCACATCCTCACACAACTAAGGAATAACCATACATTATGATTAAAAAAGAAGAAGATACAATTAAGTTAATTAATTTGAGTTGATTCTGCGGCAATTCTTCCTGATTTCACCATGCACACCAAGAAGAGGACTAATGTTTCCCATCTTCACCATAGATTTGGCAAAATGGTGGAAGAAAAGAGCCTCATCTTCAGCATACCTCTTCACCAAATCCATGGTCTTCCTCACATTTCCACTCAACAAAACTTGATCCGAAGTCAGCAGCTCTCTCCCTTCCAACAAGTGGTTGTAGTAGGTGTTGTCGAATCTCCGTGGGGACGAGATGTCCAGAGGCGATAAGTTGTTGTCGCCTCCCACCTTAGGACAAACCGCCCTGAGGCCGCTATTGAACAGAGTCACATCCGGTTTGCTGTACAGCTTCTGCCTGAACGTCGTGCACCTCGCCATTCCAATGGTGTGCCCTCCTGCACAAATCAATCACATCGTTAAAACCAAACAGAATAACTCATCCCAAAAGACTGGTATGTCTATCTGACTAGCTCATTTGGCCTATAAAAATACACACTGATGTGGGACAGCACTGAAGTCTGTAACAATGAGTTAATTGATTTGGACAACTAACCGGAAAGAGCAACGAGATCTTGCTCGTTGAGGCCCTGTTGCTTGAACTTGGCCACGAGTGTGTGGATGGTGGAGTTGGGAGCGGGGATGTTGGAGTTGGATTTGGTGAGGCTCATCGTTGTTGAGTCCCTCCGCCCCAACGCCACTTCCCAGTGTGGCCCGCCGCTCTACAATCAACACAACCACATTATATATACATATATAAGGTGTTTCCAGTTACTACAATATTTCCATTTAAGGAATCTTGACTTACTAGGATAACAGAATCCCTTGCAGCAAGAGCAAGAATGTCTGCACATGACACTGTGTGAGGGCAGACTTGCTCCAGTTCTGCTTTGATCTCATCAATCACTTGGAATCCCCTCAGTGAGTTCTTGTTTGGCCCCGCGTTCTTCTCACTCGCCCCACCATCCAGCAACACCGATGCATCGCAGCCCTGTATACACAACCACACCAACAGATTACTCATGTTTATATTCCCACATATTACCACAAATTCTTGGTAATAATATACCTGGACAAAGCAGTCATGGAAGTGGAGCCTGAGCAAAGAGGCAGCAGTTCTTGAATCCTCAGCAATGGCCTTTTCCAGCACTGACATTATGATCTCATTGGCTTGTGGGCATGAGAAGTCGTAGAACCCGGGGATGAGGCTCGTGTAGACGTAGCCACCATGCCCGGAGGCTGGAAAGGCCTCAAGATGGGAGCAAGAGAGGGAAGCCACAGCCATGAGGGCGAGGATCAAACGGAGAGAGGCCATTTTCGCGATTTAGATACGCGTTGTTTTTTGTTCGGATTGGATGAAGAATAACTCATTGGTTTGTAGGTTTATATACAAGTTGTTCAAGTGTCAACTGCTCCCTTCATGTTATGTATGTACCAAATCCTCTTGTGTAATATGCTGTGGTTGACTATGTCAAATGTGTGTATATATTATGTCATGTTTGAATTTGGGGGTAGTGTTTCTGGTTTTAGTTTCACCTGCTCAAACTGCATCTATATGTCACCCATGTTCTGTTACATTTGATTAATTAGTCTCACAATTTGGAATTTTGCCACACTGTTTGAGTTACCTAATTGATAGGAGATCTAGAATATATATATCTTAGAAAAGGTACAGAAATCATTCCTTCACTACAAGATACCATATTGATCTAGTGAAGTTGGGAAAAAGATAAACATGAAATTTGGTGATCCTACAACAGCTACAGGTACGAGGAGGAAGACAAACCCTCCTCGTATCTGATGCAAGATAAAAATGGCTAATCACCCAAGTCAGTTGTCAACAATTGATCTGATTCTGTGGAGGAATCTTCAAACTCCTCTTTGTACATTTCTTCAATCATCGGCTTCCACAGCCGGACTCGAGCATTGATGAACCAATTAGAAACCTGCAATAAACAATCATTCAATCCTATCGAAAATCGTTTAAACATGCATCATCTGTTGAGGAATCTACCTGATTCTTGGACAAGCCTGTCTGTGATGCTAACATCAGCTTCTCCGAGTCACTAGGATACCTGAAAAAAGTCGAAGATAAAACATGAGAACATCAGTGCAAAGGACAGCACAGTTTCTTGAATTTTTAGAGCAAGTTGCAGGTGAAGTGAATACGGATGCAGGAAGTGTTCGAAGAGCCAAGCACGGAGGATAGTGACAGAAGTCTCGGGCAGCCCTCTGAGCGGCCTCCAAGCATGAACAGAGGCTGCACGGTTGTGTCTTGACTCTTGATCGAATAGGCTTAGCTGAGACAACCTGGAGCTTATCTTAGGCATGTCCTTGACGAGTTTGTGCTTGGTGACGTGAATTTGAGCGAGAATCGCGTTCCTCAGACGACAGAAGTGCTTGGACATGGCTAAGAGGGCGAGGGCCGTATAAGACTTCCCTGATCCCATGCCAGCGATGGCCTCAAACGAATGGATCAGATCATCCATGTGATGAGAATACTCATCATATCTCCTCTCAACCTGCACCAAATTCAACACTATTCATCAATCTTGAATCACAACTTAGAACAATCAATAGCACATTAATCATTCTTGATCAAGAACTTAACTGATCAATAGCAAATCCAAACGCACCACCAATAATTCTTGATCAAAACTAAGATCAATCAATAGCACATTCATCCAACATAAAGAATCATTCTTGATCAAGAACATAACATCAAATAATAGCACATTCAAATCCAACATCAAGAATCATTCTTGACCAAGAACATAACATCAATCAATAGCACATTCAAATCCAACATCAATAATCATTCTTGATCAAGAACATAACATCAATCAATAGCACATTCAAATGCACCACCAATATTTCTTGATCAGAAGCTAACATCAATCAATAGCCAATTCAAATCCAACATCAATAATCAATCTTGATCAAGAACTAACATCAACGAATAGCGCATTCATAAACAACACCATTAATCATTGTTGATCAACAACTAAGACCAATAAATAGCACATTTAAACTGCACACCAATGCAAATGCAAATGCAAATGTAGAACTACCTCCTCTAGCAAGGCAATGAGCTTAAGCAGGTTAACATAGTCATCATGCTTCTCACACACCAACTCACAGCTAGAGAGCTCTGCCTTGAGCTTCGAGGAGAGGCGAAAGGCGCCTCGCCTGCTCAGCCTATCCATATATCTCCGGTTACTCGTATCAACGCCCTCGCCACCAACACTGAGCATTTCTTGAAGAAGGGACTGAGCCGGCTGCAGGTATTTCGAGCTCCCAATCGAAGCAACAAACGACTGATTCTGATTCTGATTCTGATTATGATTCTGATTCCCACTCCCACACCATGACTGGTTCACAGATGGAGCAGCATAGCCGCCAGTTCCATCACAACCATAGTCATCAAATCCCATCTCACATCCTTCCTTCATGGCAATGAGATAAGCTGCAGGATTCATGACAGTTGGGTTCAAGGCTCTCTCTCCACCACATGGCTCAGAGCCTAATGAGAGAGAAAGCCGAGATGCTTCATTAGACTTCCCAAGCAGATCAATCAGATGGCGATCCGGGCCGATGTCGATGGACCGGGACATTCTCTCCGAGAGAGAGTGGATGCTCTGAGGCAGTGAGCTTGAGTAAGCATCAAAATGTGGAAAAGGATGAGATGATGAATCTTCTGAAACCATGGTGCTAAAAAGATTCAATCTTTGGTATCAACAAGAAGAAAAGATTCCAACTTGATGAGAAAAGCAGAAACAAAACCTCCTGATATAAATGCAAGTACAAGAACAATGATGGAGAGATTTATATAATCTCTCTTTAATTGCTTCACAGAAATCAATAGCAAGAAATGATGAAGAAGAAATGTGACTAAAGGGAGGTGCTGAAATGGCAGTTTATTACAAGTATTGGGACAAACATACCTACACACAAAGCTTGTAATAATTCATGCAGAAAAACAAAAAAGAAAAAGAGAGAGATTCTTTTCTTTTACATTGGCTGTCTGTTTTTTTCTTTTTTCTGAAGTCTATGGTACATAAGGCAGAAAGCTGAGAGCTATAAAAGCTAGGAAAGAGGGCTTAAAGAAGCATAGAAAAAAATGAAGTAAAATGCTAAAAATGACAAGGGGAAAAATTTGTCACGCTTCTTCTTCACTGACTACAAACCAAGCTAAAAGCAGCAATCTGCAGCTTTACTTTCCTGCTGCGGCATTTCTTTGGGGCACTCAAAAAAGCACATTTCAGCCTGATTTTCACAAATTCTTGAGGCTTCCTCGATATTTGCACACAATCAATGAATAGCCAATTCCCATCATTTTTCCATCTCCTTTACTATTCAGAGACCATCGATTTATGGAGGTTCGTGCATGCTGCATGTTGCTTAATATGGCAACACTATTTACAGATTCTGATTTTTAAAGGATTCTTGTTTTGTAGATGAGATCTCATCTTGTAAATAATTCAAGTTGGAAATATGCTTAGTTTATCTGAATTTTGGGTGGTTAAAATATTATACTACTACTTACAAAAGTCAAATGTATGACATTAATTTAGAGTTTATAATGATGAAGGTTGAAAAATTGGGATAAAAAAGAAAGGTATATTAAATTAGAGGATTTAGTTTTTTTTTTAAATAAAAAGAACACATTAGCATAGTTCACTTTACTAGTGGAGTAAAATTTACTTAAAATTTTATTTGATACTTACTAAATTTTTTCAATTTTACATAATTTTCCTAACGATGTGAATGACATCAGCTTAATCAATCTAATGTTGATATGGTCGCCTGTGAATCATAGGTGGCCGTATCAACTAATATCAAAGTGCCGTCATTTTCACTTAATATTGAATATAATTAATTAAAATCAATTTGAATATGGTCCGAAATTTCCGAGCATCATGTGCTCGGTAATGTCCTATTTTTTATAGCGTCGAAACTAACTTAATTAGTGTGAGATTAGTGTCAAAAAGCCAAATGAAAAGCAAAACTGTTTTTTTTTCATAATTTCTACTAGTTTCGACATTGTCTGATTGTGTGCTGTTTTAATATCAGCAGTTGATATCATCCATTAAGATGTTGAAAGGACACTGCAAAATCACAATTGAGTAGAAAAAAAACATTAACATTTAGCAAAAAATATGTATATTTATATTGATATATAGGGTGGTGATGAAGATGAAGTGCTATAGACTATAGTTGTAGGTTTGGACCGTTTAGTGATGAGATTGATGATAGATTCTGGGCAAGACTGCCTTGGTTCACTGTTGTAATCATTTCAAATTTTCTGTAGATTTATTTTGACCACTTCCACTTGTCACACCCTAATTTTGTAGCTTTGTTCGTCAATATATGAAGTCAAGGCCCACACACATTCAACAAATTTCAAGTGGCGTACAATCACATTAATGCACAACTTATCACAATACTCAATAAGTTAGAAATGAAATATCATGACACTTTTTACATTAAATTATCATCTACAAACTTTGCCATATTCTACAAAAAGTCAGAATTGAAATATGATGTTTTTCATCTAGTTTTGGTCTTCAATTAATATGTCCAACATACATACAATTAGAAAATGGAAGTTGAAATATAATTTTCATTTATTTCTCACTTCAAAAAATTTAGGTATACACTTCAGCACTGTTGGACAAAAAAGAAATTTAAATCTATATCCATACTACTATAAAATATCTCCTAATAGCATCTAGTAGTACTACATATCAACCATAAAGTAGGATTTATTAATAAATCTAACTGGGTGCACACCTCATTATTTTGTACTATTTGAATTCGTACATTTATTTGTCTCAGTGTACATACTTACAAATTACAAATAGAAATTGTACTTTGGAACTTTATATGATGATAAAAGCAAAACTTTTAAATGCTGTTATTAATCAGCATGCTTGTTATGTCCATGTTAGAGCACTCCAATGATCCGGCTAAAAACTCCCTTATTTTTCCCTAACTCCTGCCACATCAGCGCCACATCAGCACCAAAATTTATCCCCAGTTTTTAGCCAATTTTTAGCCAACTGCTCCAATGATTTCTCCCTTATTTCTCCCTAACTCAACATTTCATTTTTACATCATTACTAATTTAATTGTTTTATTTTTGTATATAATAAAGCTAGCTAATTTATAAGACAAGACAAATAATAGTAATAAAGTTCGTTGTATTAAACACGAGTAAAAAATTACAACGACGAAAATTAAAAAAAAAAATAGTACAGGAACGGAAAAAAAAATTCATAGTAAAAAAATTCAAGGGCGGTGGGCGCGGTTTCTATTTGCCCACAATTCTTCGATCATATCGTGTTGTAGTGCTCGATGGGCCTCCTTTTGGTGTATGTCCATGAACGCCTTGAACCGTTCATGTTCGTTGTACGGTACACCCCGGCGGGCGGACTCGGACTCGGTTGAGACACCGTGACTCGATGATGCAACACTGGTGTCGTTGGTGACGTTGAGGACGCCTTCGTGTTCATCCTCGATGATCATGTTATGCATGATGATGCACGCATACATGATGTCGGCAATATCCCCCTGGTAGTAAAAGCGCGTCGGGCCCTTTACCAGTGCAAATCGTGATTGGAGCACCCCAAACGCCCTCTCCACATCCTTGCGCGCAGACTCTTGCGCTCGGGCAAAATACTTTCTACTATCTTCGATTGGGCATCTGATCGTCTTCAAAAACACGGGCCATTGCGGATAGATGCCGTCAGCCAGGTAGTACCCCATGTTATGCACATTGCCATTGGCCGTGAATTTGATGGAGGGGCCTAACCCGTTGATCCGCTCGTTGAAAAGGGGCGACGAATTGAGAACATTTAGGTCGTTGTTCGACCCGGCTATACCAAAATAAGCATGCCAAATCCAAAGCCGTTGGTCGGCAACGGCTTCAAGAATGATGGTGGGATGCGTACCTTTGTAGCCGGTAGTGAACTGGCCTCGCCACGCGGTTGGCAGTTCTTCCACTGCCAGTGCATACAGTCGATGCTGCCGAGCATCCCCGGAAAGCCGTGGGTCCTCCAGTGCCAATCCAGCAGAAACTGGCAGTCAGCTGCGTCTGGTGAGCGAAGGTAGTGCCCCCCAAATATCTCTCGCACGCCCTGACAAAAATTCTTCAGGCACTCGTTGCCAGTCGTCTCGCCGCATTGCAGATACTCATCAAACATGTCGGCGGACCCTCCATATGCCAATTGTCGGATGGCAACAGTGCATTTCTGCAGGGGCGATAGACCGAGCTTCCCTGTGGCGTCTCGCTGGAGCTGGAACTCGGGGTAACGCGCGGACAACGCATTAACAATGCGCAGGAAGAGGGAGCGGCGCATTCTGAATCGGCGACGAAATACATCTGCCGGATAACGTGGTTCCTCAGCAAAATAATCGGCGCACAGCCGATCGTGCCCACCAGCGTGGTCGCGGTCGATGTATCGGCGCCGCCTGCGGATTGGCCGTTGGGGTGGCTGCTGCATTCGAGCAAGCTCGCTTTGTATGAAACGGGCGATATAGTTGTTGACTGGGTTGTTGGCGAAACCCGCGACATCCCATCCGGTGGGAGCGGGAGGTACCTCCTCTTCGGAAGAAGAATGAGATATCTCCTCGTCGGACCGAGAATGAGAAGATGATTCAGAATTCATTAAATATAGATGGAGAGAGAGAAAATAAATGAAGAGAGAAAAGGGATGAGGATGAGGAGAGAATGAAGAGAGAAAAGGGATGAGGATGGGGAGAGAATGAAGAGAAGGTGTGTATTTATAGGGGGGGAAATTATAAAAAAAAAAAAAAAACTATTTTTATCGCCGGATTATCGCCCACAGTGGTCGGCGATAATCCGACGATAATCCGGCGAATTTTCGGGAGTTGGCGTTAATTCTTTCTCCCCAACGCCCGGCGATAATCCGGCGATAATCGGCGATTTTTCGCTGGATTTAACGCCGACCCATTGGGAGTGCTCTTAGTATATTTAGGGAACATCTTTTAAGGTCTACGAACTTTGTCAAAGTATCATTTTAGGTCCGTAAACTTTGAAAATATCATTTTAGGTCCGTGAACTACAAGTTAATATCATTTGAGGTATTTTGAACTTTTTCTGGACGAAAATGCCCTTAAGGCCTTCAAATGGCAATTTGGACAATTCTTTCGCTACTCATCCTACGTCAAAGACCTAGAGTCCAACAATTTTTTTACTACTATTTAATTTAGTTACCATCCAAATTGAATTTAAATATTATTAAAATTTTCCATAAAAAATATGTGTTAGTTTTTCAATTATTAGATGACTAATTATTTAATGATAGTGAATTGAGACTTGATACTTTAATTTATTTTTTAAATCTAAACTGCATTTTAATAACTTACTATAGGTGATGTGTGAATTCTATTTAGTTTATTTGTTTTGAAATTAGATAGCTATTAATTCGGATTGTCATACGGAGATGAATTTCAAAATGGAGATCAATCAACATCTAAATTGAATTTAAATATAAAAATTTGCCGTTAAAAATTGTTGGATTCTATATCTCTGACGCAAGATGATTGGCGAAAGAATTGTCCAAATTGACCTTTGAAGGTCTTAAGGGCATTTTTGTCCAAAAAAAATTCAAAATACCTCAAATGATATTAATCCGTAGTTGATGGACCTAAAATGATATTTTAAAAGTTTACGAACCTAAAATGATACTTTGACAAAGTTCGTGGACTTAAAAAAATGTTCCCTCATTTTAATAAGTAAAGATTTTATTTTGCCTTTTTTTGTTGCTGAATGGTACTGTACATGGTCTAATGTAGGAAAATACCGTGCATAATATGTAGGGCCGGGTGTGTATCTTACGAAGAATAAGAGTGAAATACTGTTTTTTACCAAGATATAGGCACCAATTAAACTTAGCAATCCAAAATTCCGAAGCCTATATATATGGACATCGGGATCGGGTACATTTTATTTCATTCAATCTAATTTTCTCCATAAATCCAATACATAGTTATTACTTCCTTCATCCCATTAAATATGAAACATTTATTTTTCAGCATAAAATTTTATATAATGAAGGAAAAAAAGTAAAAATAATGATATTTTTATTTTAGGAAACATTTTATTTTTAATAGGACAACCCAAACATATATTTAGGACCATTTTTTCCGTCCAAAAAAAATTTACCAAATTTTTTAATCCATCTACAAAAGAATTATCTTTCCTATTATTATAGAATGACCCACACAACTCACCGCATCTAACCCCACATTTAAAATTAGACTCTTACTTCATTCACACACTATGTAAAACTAAAGCACAAGATACCTAAAAAAACTATGTTAAACTATATATTTTCTGAATATATAAAGATATCTCTGGTAAGTTATAAATCGAGGAATATGATGGTGTCTTGGTCAATCCTATAATTTGGGCTCTAAGTTTTCTGAATGATTTCATAAATCTGCCATCTCTCCTTTATTAAACTGGGCCGCTGGAAATGTCTCCTCTTCTAAAGTAGGTAGTAATGAGTTATGACAGTATTTATTTAGGTGTATTGGTTGGAAATATCATAAACTTTGCACAAAATCTATTATTTCTCATAAAATTTAAACTTGATCTTAAATACCGTCAACGTTATTGTCTTCCCACGATGTCAACTTTCGGACAAACTATTGGCAATTGAAACTAAAAAAATAGCAGTATATTACAACTATCATATATCGGTGTACAAAGAGAACTGAAATCAATATATAAGTCTCATGGTCCTCTTCTCCTATCACCAATTGGTTTTATGATGGAACCTATGGATTTCTATCATGGTATCAGAGCGTCCGCCGACTGTGGGTCAAATTTAACTGACCTAGCAGTATATATGGGCCGAAACCGAAAAAATGACTGATCCAACAGTATATCTGAACTTAAAATTGGTCCAATCGATCGAAAAATAATTGGGCCAGTTGTCCAATTGATCAGAAAAAAAGTCCAACCCCTCCAAGGTTCACCTTGAAGGGTTTGAGGTAGAGTGTTGCCAATTGAAACTAAAAAAAATATATTACAACTATCCCACATCAGTGTACAAAGAGAATTGAAATCAATATATAAATCTCATGAGCCCCTCCTCCTATCACCAATTGGTTTTAGGATGAAACTCATGGATTTCTATCACAAACCAAAGCTGATGTGAGAAATTTTGTTGTTAATATATATATCTACGTCCCTTAAAAATTAAAATAGAAACTTTTGAATCTTTCTATTTTAGAACGTGAACCCCACAATTCACTAACACCACTTCTACTTTTTCTTTTCATCTTTCTTATTTTACCCATTTTACTTTTCCTCTCTCTAACTTTAACAATTCTTATCTCTTACTTTACCAATTATGCATTAAAATTCATGCCGATTCAAAAGTTTATATTTTTCGAAGATGGAGATAATATAAATACAAAGTCACCCACAACTCACATTTCTTAACTGTCTCGTTATTCATGAGGCATGCAACACTTTTAACCTTATTCACTTGAGAAACAACATCACTAACCCATCATCTATGGGAAATGAGAAATCAATAGAGTCAATTATATAGGCACACAAGTCTTTTTAGGGTGCTTTGTCTTCACTCACACTTTTGTTTCCTGAAAAACATCATATGGGGTCACTCATCTCATAACGTTCACAAGCTAAGCATACTTAATCTTGAAGTTTTTTTTGAATGGATGCCAGAAGAAAAAAAAAGTACTTCAGTTCATTCAAATAAACTAAGAATTGCTCCTTGTCTGTGCATCAACATCATCCCTACTCATGCCATCAATATTACAAATTCAATGAAAATAAACTCGAATTTAGAGAGGAAGACACAACATGTGACCAATACACCAACATTTGCTAACATACACCATGTACAAGCTTGTTTAGTTTAACACTGAGCTAATACTGAAATTTATTTCTCACATGCCTCCCAAGTTGATGAACCTATTCAAGCCTATATGAACTTTTTACATTTAATACGTATTAAAAGTACTAATTATTTTCTATTACAAATAAATTATATCATCCACAATAACACTATACATTCATTGGTTAAGTATTTACTTAGAACTACAATTGCGTGTGATAAGAATTTTTATTTTCCAGGTGAATAACTTGACAAGCTTTATTTTTATTTTTAAATTACTTTACAAGCTTGCCAAGAGCTATCGAGGCCAATAGTATCATGCTAAACGAGCTCAAACTAGTTTTTTCGAGCCGAGCTCCAAATAGCTTGTGAGCGGCTTGGTACATTTACAGCCCTATATAGGTTTAAGGCTGATTACAGGTTTATATGTACTTATACTTTATCATCATGGAACCACCATCTCGTCTCCTTTGGAGATCTACCATTCTTACAGTTCTTCACGTAGCGGTCATTGTCAGTTGGACGTTGCTGCGTACAACAAAACCCAAGAGATCAATGTTCGAGAACACTTTCAAATCCAAGATAAAGTCAATAATTGAATATTGGACATACCTTCGTGGTGGAGCTTGACAGCATGGATAGAATGCTAATGCAAATTGAACTTACAGTCATTGCTGGCGACCAAGAGTCGTATAGAATGTCTGCACAATGGATATTCACAAAAAAGAAGAATATTGCACGTCAAGTACAATTTTCTGATAAACGAATAAGAACAACCTCAATCTCCATCTCTACCCCTAGTACATTTATATTTTAAAATCAAATATGATCTTAATTATTTTACACAGTGTAAATATTTTCAACTTTGGAAATGCTGATACTGATAGTGTGGAAATAGATAGAAATTGATGGGAAAGAAGGAAGAAGGTGACTTGAAAAGTAGGAAGAAGGATAAAGGGAAAATAATATTTTCCTGTAACATGAATAACTAAGAAATGAAATGATCGATGCTTGGAGGATCCATCAATCAAATGAGCAAAAATCATTCTTGACTGCCTAATATGCCTAAAGGTAAAAACATTTCTCCCAATAATATCAAACTAAACAGTTTCCAGTAACATGGATTAGGATCCTAGATCCCAATGCTAGTCACAAGCCATATACTTTTGAACAGAAAGATTACTACTACACCCCACTAAGCAAATGATCTTTTGCCCCTTAAACTTCAATTCAATTTCCTAATTGAATCAGAAAGACATTTGTTGCACCAGGTAACAAAGCCAAAAAAGAGTGCACACGAAGCAAGACCGAAAGAGGAAAACAGCCACAAATAGAGGTTTCAACAATAAAGAATGAACAAATCATCAAGCATATTAATGTTGAACCAATATCTTAGTTTTGAGGAGTGGGGGTGGAATTGAGTCAGAATAGAAACAAACCTAAACATATATGGCCATTACTATAAATGTGAGGATGAAGAGGCGCCGGAGGAACAAATATAACCTGCCGACACAATGAACAATATGAATTGACTAAATTGACACATTCCACAAACCCAATTTGAAGCCCTGAACCATTTAAGTAACAGTCGAGGGATGCAAAATTTGCCATTTATCTCGAAGAATCAGAGAAAAGGGAAGTGAATCTACCAACAACATATACCTGCGGCGCTTCCATTGGGTAATGCTCCGGAAAATCAACCTGAAGCTGGTAAATTTCACCGGCATAAAGTGTCTCCGGCGCCCCATGGACTTCAATTACCCATCTAATCATGCCAAAACCCAATCAATCACCACCAAAGATATCTAACTTCCAATTAATTTGTTGTTATCAAAAGCGAAAATAAGTTAATCGAGCAAAATAAAAACCTCTTGAGATTATCAGTAGGTTTATGCTTAAAACCGGTGGGCGGATTCACCTGCCACTCCACAAGCTCTTTCTGCAGCCGATTGCACGCAATCTTGCTCAATGCCTTCCAGTTCCAGAAAATAAAAAACAATCAAACAATCTATCAATATTTGTGTCCCAAAATCCCTTAAAAACACTTCTATCCCAAAATAAATACAAAAAAAATAAAAAATGAAAGGTGCGCATACACGAATAATCAAACGAAAATCGAAACAAAATTGAATTAGAAAAGTGACCTTGTGTGATGAAGCGGAGCCGGAGGTCATCGCGCACGAGAAATTGAAAGAGGATTTTTGAGTGGAAGAGTTAAAGGTTGGAAAAGGAATTCTTGCAGCATCAGTAGGCCTAGCGGTGCTGTTTCTTAAACAGTTAAACGCAGCCGTTTCATTATTGCTTTATTCAAATAATTAGCCTTTGTACTTGGACAATTGTGTGATAGGACTCGTAAAGCTATTCCCTAATCTTTCTTTTGTTTCTTGTCACCAATTTTTAACATTTTATTAAAAAATAGTAATGTCACAAGTTTTGATTAGGTAAGAGAAATATAAAAAAAATGATAAAAATATATTAGTGGAATAACAACCTATAAATTAATGGAATAATAACCTTTGCTTTTTTTAGAATAAGAATATGATATGGTGGTCGACCCTTTTGACTGACAAACTTGGTCTAACGGCACAAAATGGGAGATGTCGCACCGGTTGGAGAGGTGCGGTGCCTACGCCTTCATTACGTGGGCTTCTAACTAATGTAGGGAATATATTACTCGAAAGATATAGAGTTGGACACACAACACAACAATCTAAGTGTATCCAAGTTCTATATTTTCTACATCACATTGCATTAGCTTAGATTTTATTTTTTCTGTTCTCAAAACTCCATCAAATTTGTCCGTGTCTAACTAATTTGAGGTGTTTCTACATGTTAGAAGAAAGTCATTTTGAATCTACTCACCATAGTCCAATAGTTCAATCATTTCGTGTTCCAAGTCAATGACTCAATGTGATCCATTTATTTGTAGAATACTTTGTTTAACCGCTCTCATTTAAATTTTCCCGCACGATGATAAATGGCCCCTTTATGTGTAGTCGATTTTAAAGTAAAGGCTAGAGTAGAAACGTCAAATCAATCCCGTAAAGATCGACTTACAAGATTCTACCAAAAAGTTGGACACAAATTACAATATCATACTTTCTCATACATAGCTCTGGAAGACTGAAATCTACAATAGTCATACAAAAAATAAAGATAATAAAGATGCCCAAAATAGTCAAACAAATGTATCTTTTCATTCTTTCTTGCTTCTTCTCTCACATTACCTGTAACATTCATATTCAATATAAAAAAAAACATTACATATATTGGAGAACATTTACTCAAGTAAAGCGAATGTAGTGAGGTCCGAGGCTCCTGTTCCACTGTGATGGCTAGGGTGGTGGTGGTGATCAGGCGGTGGCATGTGAAGGGCGATGATCCTTGGCCCGCCATGTCGAAACCCCAACATAGAGTTGTAGTCACTTTCATTTTCAACTAGGCCATATTGTGGATCATCATGTCGCACATCCTATACCAAAATTAGAGATCATGGGTTCGAATCTCACACAAATAGAACTTAATACTTACATATGCATGTAGATATACTTAGAAACAAAAAACCCTTACAAATCCAAACACAAGGCTCTTATGTATATCCTCAACATTCCTTAGCTGCAAAATAAGGATGAAATTAATGAAATGGCAGAAGAAATGGATTATCAAATCAAATGCATAGAAAGATCAGGAAAATTGAAAGACTTCAGCAAATTAAAATTACCTTTTTCTTGGTGTTTTCGATCTTGTTGCTGAGGGCTTTATACTGTTATGGTTAAGAGATTTAATATAGTGTAGCTTAATTGCTAAATAAAAGTGTAAATTAACAAAGGAAGAACAAACTCATTTTAGTTACCCATAACTAAGATACTGAATACTCATAAATAACTCAGTTCATGACAAACATATCAATATCCAAATACTGAATCCAATCAATGTTAGTTAGTGGAAAATGAAGAATATAATATATAAAGTTCCAAAATAAGAATAAACTGATAATATCCCAAATTTCTATAATTACTGATCAAAATTCATTTCGCTAAATTCTATTCCAATCACATTGGGAATATTCTTTTCTAAATGTATTCGATATTCATTTACAAAATGAGTAGTGCTATTTGACCATATTATGGCGGACAACAAGATAGCTTTTCTTTTCACTTTAAAAATTAACGACATATCTAAAGTCACTATGATATGATATGCTTTATCCATCAAATAAATGACACATGCTTAATTTTGAAGAAAAGAAAAGGGAAACCCTAGAAATTTATTGTTTTTAAGAAGACAGATAAAAGGGTAGATAGACAGAATTAAAGACCTTTCTTTCGCGAATGAAGGCCAAAGAGTTGTCGATATCTTCAATGAGACAAACCACCTGCTCGTACCCCAGATCGTTCAAGCTCTCTCCACTCCTTTGCCTTTAACAAAATAATGAAAAATGGTTATGAAATCAGCAGTTGAAAATAATTAATTGTCTAGTTTAATTTGCATATATACCTAATGTCTTTCCGCAGATTCATGTTCGTCTCCTTCAGCTTCTTTAAGTGCTCTTGCATTTTCTTCAAAATAAAAAGTTAGTATACTAGATTTTTTTATTTTTTTAAAAAGAAACGTGATTTCGATGTTTTAAAACGAATTAAAACCTGGTAGTGGGAGCTCCAAAGATCAGTCCTAACAATATTCTGGTATTCATCAAAAATCTGCTTTGTCCTAAAACACAAACACACACACACATACTCCAAGATTAGCACCAAATTACTAACAAATCTGACAAATCAGAGAGAGAGAGAGGGAGAGATTTGATTACGTGATAGTGGGGCTGATGTATTCATGAAGTTTCTGAGTGCTGGAGATCATGATAATGGAAATCTTGGCATCACAAAGCACAGTGAGCTCATGAGCTTTCTTGAAAAGCCCATTTCTCCTCTTGGAGTAGGTCACCTGCCTGTTTGTTTGGTTCTCTATTTTCTTGATCTGGATTTTCCCACGAGCCATATCTCTCTTACTAAACTCTGCAGATCTTGAGAAGAAATGGAGATAAGATTCTGAAGAGATGAATGATAAAGAGAGAGGGGGTGAAGGTGAATCATTAAAGAGGTGGCTAAAAATGGAAAGTTTTCCAAATGGATGAAAAAAGGGTTGCAGAAGTTGATAAAGTAATTTAAGAATAAGTCATTCCATGTGAAACTCGTTGGGGTTGATGCCCCTACAAATTTTTTACTTTTTCCATGTGAAAAAGGGGTAAGCTACTATTGATAATGATGGTGTTGTGCGATTCTATGCTTCAAATTTGATTGATGGATGTGAGAATTGTTGGCCCAATTAGTGGCGACCCATCAAGTCCTTGGTGAGCCCATTATCCAAATTCAAACTTGTTGCCCTACCAAGCCCAATATTGGCTCTGACCCGACGAAGCTCACTTAGTTCTCTCAAGTCGCATCTGGTTTTTGAGGAGTCCCGATCTCTTGACCTAATGTGATTGATAGCTCATTCGAGCTACCTCATTTCTCCCTCATTCCTATCGCTGACTACCTCCGGCGAGTTCCCCCACTCAACTCTCTTCTTCCTCGGACGACCAACAATATTCATGAGAAAACCCTTAAACTTTCTCAATACTTAATTTACGTGTCATAAATTCAATTTTGTCACGTGCTTATGTAAATATGTTAATTTTATGTTAAAATTAACATATTTACATAAGCACGTGACAAAATTGAATTTATGACACGTAAATAGAATGTCACATAGTATATTGATTGATTATTGGGTTTTATCGACCAATTAAAATACTACTCCTACCACATAAAAACCTAAGCTATATAGGAGTATGTTTTATGCTATAAAATTTTCTTTTTGACAATGTAGTTTACAAAATGTAAGAGATGCTTTCAGTGCATTGGTTTGGACTAATTGCAGGCCCAATCAAGTCATCTGACCCGCAATCACTTGCATTAGTCTTTGCATAGTTGTTGATTTAATTTGAAGTTATTTATTTTTTCTCTTACTGCAAACAAGGCTTCTTGCGCCTATTTTTCTGCCATTAAACATTGCTCGAGGCATCACCACGTTTGAAGTTGTATCTACAAAGTGAAGTCAACTACCAAT